>NC_080391.1:49133120-49259204 GCF_028751815.1 Salvia miltiorrhiza
TATACCATCGACGACTCCGTTGTATCTCACATATATGTATCTCACGAATTCCATCTATAAAATCACATAAATATAGTATTAAAAATACGCTTAAAAAGTTCAAAACATCACAATAGCACGAAAAATGAGTAGCCGCCAGAATATTGTTAGCCGTCGCCAGTAGCCGCTGACCTTGTGGGGTCGGCGGCTATTGTCGTCGGCTAATGAAATTCTGGCGGGTACTTCATTTTTTGTGTTCAAAACATTCAATTATATTAGAAACAGGTTTAATATTTCTCTAACATGGTTTTAAATTTCAGATAATAAATAAATTCATTAAAATAACGTAAAACAGGCTCTCAACGTTAAAAACAACAAACGATTAACCATGCAAACTATAATTTATACAAACAATACAGGAGAATCACTTTTTCAGACTGCAATTCAACACAAATTGTCTGCTCTCGCACAAAACCACTCAAATCTTTAGGGTATATATTCTTAAATTTCTTTTCTAAAATTCAGGGTGAGTATTTCAATTTGTGTTTTGCTCATTCACAAATGCAACCTTATAAGGACTAAACTTGATTTCTTAGTACAAGTTCACGTGAAGTGTAGTGTTCATTCAGTACAATTCAATCTATAATTGCATGTCACCTCACGCATGCATAAAATGAGCATTAATGCCCCACTACAACCAAAAATTTTGCAGAGTCACCTTCTCAGTATGTACTTTTAATTTTTTACTAAAACATTAACAAAAAAAAAACAACAAATACAAAAGAGGAATGCGTATGTTATATTGAAACATTCATAACAAGTCGAAAAATTAAAACATTATACATATTTTGACACAAAACAATATTTTCTGCCTAACAAACCCAATACCCGCCAGAAAAGCGTTCAAAAGAGCTAGTAGCCACCCTCTTTTTTTTTTTACGCGGCTACTGATGCCGAAAAACAATTTTATGGTGGGTACTTTACTCTTTGGCTATAGAATATTATTTCATTTCCGAATATATGAATTTCCAAATAATTGGTATATAATTTCTTATTATTTTATGTGCAATCAAATCATGCATAAAGTGAGTGTTATTACCCCCCACTATAATCCAAATTTTGGCAGATTCACTATCTCTCATATTTCCCATCCATGTGTACTTCTTGTACTGTAAATATTTCACTATCTCTCATATTTCCCCTTGTAAAATTAAATAAAAATCTAAAAATAACGGTACATATGCAACAATAAAAATTCACGAAGGATAAAAATTCACAATCATGTTAATAGTGAACAATTTTTTTTTGAAGCGAATAACCCAAGTACCCGCCAGTAATTCGTATCCGCCAAATAGTAGCCGCCGGTCACAAAAGTGAGCGGCTACTGCTGCCGGATACGAATTACTGGCGGTTACGTGGTTCATTCGTTTCAAAAAAAAAAATTGCTTAAGAATTGACATAATCGTGAATTTTTTGGCCTTCGTATTAATGTTTGTAACACACAAACGTCCCTTAATTTATTCAAAATTTTCAAATCTATTAAATCTTATAATGCATGAAAGTGACGTGAGTCGACATTTTCTCGTGTACCAATTTTAACTACCCATCTTACACAACTCTTACACAATTTTCATGATCATCATCAACTTTTACACAAAAAATTAAGCAAGTCATCACCATCAAGTACACTTTTCGATTTTTTTACAAGGAGGTGGGTATTTTTCATAGACATATTATGGAAGTGGGTAGATTCCCCTATTAACACATTAAAAATATTAACGAGGTTCGAATCATTACCTTTTATTTAAAAACTAATCGCTATAGTCTACCAAGTACCAACTGACCATCATATATGTTTGCCATGTTTCAAGAAGACAAAAGAAAAATAATTATATATATGTGGTTGCCAGCTGATTAAGTAGTTATTTTTTCGGTACGTATACATATGCATGATTTTATGGAAATAAATATATAATAATTAAGCTATCGTAATTTGGCAGCTGGTGATAGATATATTCTTAAACTTTGAATATTTTTAATCATTTGTTCGCGTAGTCAACTCATGATTAATTTTATCGTTTTAGCATTAATCAAAATACATATACTAATGAAGGTTTTCATTCGCAGACAGAAAGGGAACGTTTACTTTAGTATTAATTAATAGAGAATATGAAAGAGAAGATAGTTTTGGATTTATTTTTCAGCATATTAATTAATTTATTACTATTATAACAGTTTGCAAATAAAATTTGACCATATAAATATAATATACTATTTACTTATATTAATTTTAAAGTATAGTTTTGCAATTTAGTATGCATTATAAATTTTATTTGTTTTGATATATACTATTTTCCATTGTTATTCAATTGTATTCCTCCCCTTTATTATAAGGGTGAGTGACCAAGATACGTATCCTATAATCCCCATTCCCCAAATAAAGAAAACAAATGGTACAATTGTTATATAAATCTTGATTTGCATGTTATATCCATCGTTATAAGAACCCTAATGACGAGATATTTAATAATTTAATTTAAATAGCATCTATTTATTTCCTTAATATTTATATGAGTAATATAAACGTATATATTGGAGTTCTTGGTCATTTTGAGGAATAAAACACAATATTTGGCCACTAATTGAAAAAATACAAAATCTAGCAATTTTTTACGCTTTAGGATTGTTTTGCCCTTATTAGGCACATATGGCACTATTAGTGCCATATGTGCCAACTGAAAAAAGAAAGAAAATATCTAAGTAAATTGGTACACTTGGCACTATTAGTGCCAATAGTACCATGCACGAATGGTACTAATGACCATATTAGTGTAGGGTTGTAACCGAATCGAATACTGACGAATATCTCAATATTCGATTCGTATTCGTGAAATAATTCGTATATTCGATTCGGTATTCGTTTAGGTTTCGAATACAAAATGCGATTCGATATTCGATTCGAATTGATTTTTAAATTATTCGCTTCGATTCGTGTATTCGATTCGTTTTCTTAAATGACTTTAAATTAAAAAAATCGAATATTTGATTCGAATATTCGATTCATTTTTCCGTCTATTCGATTCGATTCGAAATTGTAAAGAAAAAAATATGTGAAATAATAATCTAAAAAATATAATGATATATTTCAATACATCTACCTAATAAAAAATAGATCAAAAAAGCTCATTTGATGATTCCACGCCTCTATCTTCTTCCTTATCTCCATCTTTATCATCTTCACCATTATTACCTTCCTCCTTATCTTTCTCCTCATCACCATTATCACTTATCTTTTTCCTCATCACCGCTCTCTCTTGTATCATCACCTTTATCATCATATTGATCACTCCACTTCATGCTCTTTCTCTCTAATCTAATCTTCTTGAGGTGTATGCTCTACTTGGAGCATCCATCTTCCTGCAAAAATATTAAATAAGCCGAAGACTTCTCACAGTTACAGTAAATCTAATTTCACATTTACAACCATCGAAATTCATACTAACAGTAAAGGAAATTAAATCTTAAGCCGAAGTACTGACCACTTATAATACATCTCACTAGATATTTGACAACTAACATGTATCATACTAACAGTAAAGGAAATTAAA
Source organism: Salvia miltiorrhiza (assembly GCF_028751815.1). Classification (NCBI taxonomy): domain Eukaryota; kingdom Viridiplantae; phylum Streptophyta; class Magnoliopsida; order Lamiales; family Lamiaceae; genus Salvia; species Salvia miltiorrhiza. Next base: position 49,136,708 of record NC_080391.1, read on the forward strand.
TCTTAAGCCGAAGTACACCACTTATAATACATCTCACTAGATATTTGACAACTAACATGTACATTTCTCATTTGTTGTATGCGTTTTAGCTAAGCAACTATTGTCCTATTTTGTTTTATGCATAATAAGAGTATTAATTAAATATATAGCAAAGTTGCAAGATTGAGAATCAAATTAGGATATCAAATTATTATTGCTAAGACATTCGTATAGTTCACAAACATATCATATTTCTAGTATTTTGATTTAGAGCTCATATTAATACATGGCGGAAATATGGATATGCCCAATAACTATAGCAAGGCATCTGAGCCAGATCTGCGTTCTTGCAATAATTCAAAAAACTCCAACAAAATAAAACTCCAACATGTATGTAACATCTGTGTTCTTGCAATAACTCAAAAAACTCCATCAAAATAAAAAATGCAGCAACAAGATTGGATGATCACATCATCGAGCAATTGAGCTTTGTTAAACGACAAAATCTAACATGCTAGCAGACGGCAGATGGAGGAGAGGGCGACGCCGCGGCGGGGTACTGGCGACTGGCGGCGGGCGACGAGCCATAGCAGACGGCAGACGGAGGAGAGGCGACGCCGCGGCGGGGTGCTGGCGACTGGGGACGAGCGATGTTAGCTGCTGGCGAGTGGCGACGGGCAGCGCCGCGGCGGAGAAGAGATGCAGCCTGCAGGCGCGGCGTGCGTGGAGAAGAAAGAGAGAAGGTTTTTTTTTTTCAGATTTAGAATTAGGGTTAGATTTTTTTATTTTTTTTAAGAAGGGTTAAAAAGTTACTATTATAAAAATTATAATTAAAATATAATATTATATATATATATATATATATATAATTAGGGTTAGAATTAGATATTTTTTTTGAAAGGAGTGTTACAATTAGAAGTTAGATATTATAAAATTATAATTAAAATATTATATAATATGTATAAATATATATTTATATATATAAATATCGAATCGAATTTCTACGAATATCGAATCGAATATCATAATTTCATATTCGTATTTGAATAATAATCGAATCGAATCGAATATCTGTTATCGAATACGAATCGAATAATTTCGAATACGAATAGGGCAATTTCGAATCGAATCTCGAATCGAACTAAAATATTCGATTCATTTACAACCCTATATTAGTGTCATTAGTGTCATATACTTGTGTTGATACACTGTCTTGTCTTATATAGATGGGTATAATTATATGATCATTTGGAACACTTCACCATAGGGTTTAGATTATCCATTTAGAGTTTAGATTCCCCTTTTTAGGATTTAAATTATCCATTTAGGATTTAGATTCTCCATTTAGGGCGCTGCACGAATGGTCCTTATGGCCATATTAGTGCCATATACTCTCTTTTATGTAGTGTTGCACGAATGATACTTATGATCATATTAATGTCATTAGTGCCATATACTCACTCTTATGGTCACTAGTACCATTCGTGCATGGCACTATTGGCACTAATAGTGCCAAAAGTACAAATTTACTTAGATTTTTTTTTTCCAGTTGGTATTTTTGGCACTAAATAGTGTCATATGTGCCTAACTCGCGCGCAAACCCGAATCCGGTCCGCCCTAATTAAGGGCAAAATAGTCTTAACACGTAATAAATGGTTAGATTTTGTGTTTTTTCAATTAGTGGCCAACAAATATTATGTTTCCTTCTTGAAAATGGCTATTTCAAAAGCGCAGCCTTTTGTAGGCTTATAAGTATTGGTTTCTGATAAATTTGAGGCATTAAAGTTCCTTTAGTGAGACATTTTTAAGTCGATTCTCGTCAAGGTTTGAGTAATTTTTCCAATTTATGTAGAAATGTATAGTCTAGTCTTTGTACTAGTAGTTTGATTGTTATGTTGCAAAATTTCTTTATAATATGTATTCATATCATAATATGATATATGTATTATAGCATTAAGAAAACTAGAGCCTATTAATTTGATTAATATATAATTAAGCTAATTAATTAAGGTTAGTGGTGCTGAGTTTTCAAACTTTTTCACTTTCTGGTGTAGACTATGACCAAACGAAAGCTACAATGTTCAATGTCCCTTAGCAACTCATCAAAATCAATCGACACTTAATTGACTCATCGCCTTAAAGCCTCCAAAACAAAAATAGAGTGATAATATTATCCTTTCTTGAAGTGAAAAGAAGAACTTAAAAATAGTAAAATTCTCTTTTATAGAAACAAAAAAAATTCTCCATTTAAATGTCTCATTTTTTTCCTTCATTTCCTACAAAATAAAATTCCATCATTTTCATTTCGAGGATGGATAATATTATCACACCAAAAATGGAGGGATAATATTATCTCTCCTTGGAGTGAAAGAATGAATGAGAAATGATGAAATTCTCTTTTTATATAGGAAATAAGGGAAAAGAAATAAGGTATTTAGAAAGAGAATTTTTTGTTACCCTTCATTCTCTCTTGATAAATTTATAAACCAAATAGAACGCACCCTAAAAGTGTGCATGTATTATTCAATATTTTGGATGAGATATTTCGGACAAGCTGTTGAAACTCAAAACAAAAACATGTCCACTGAAAGCTATGTAAGTTTTGGGTTGTGCACTGAATGCACCTTCCCAGAATTGAGACAAATAATTAACATAAAAGAAATTGACAGAATGAAAACTGCTCTTCCACAACGTGAACTCATTCAATATTCATGCCCCAGAATAACTGGACCATATATTTTTTTCATCTGTTCCTTTCGTGTATATAATGCAAATGTCTTCATCAATTTCATCATTATCAATTACTACCATATACTACTATTTGTGATAAAATACTCCCAATTTATTTAATACCGTATCCGTTTTCTTATGTACAAAACACTAGTGTGTGTGAGAGAAAGAGACATTGTCTGCATGGATATAAGTTAGGGGTGTACTCGAGCTAAACTGAATACTTCGAACCTCATGAGTTTAGTCGGGTCAATAAAATATTAAATTATTAAGTTGTAACTACTAATAATTTTATATTTTCAAACTAAACTGCTTAACGAGCTAGTTCACGAGAGATCGAACCGAATACTACCACGCTTAAACATGATTCGTTTAATTGATGAGTTTTTTTATCAAATCGAGCTCCGAATAGCTCACAAATAGTTTGGTTTGTTTACAGCGTCATGAATAACTATAGAGTTTGGTTTAAGGCATTAAAATGAGTCAGAGGATTTTTTAGGTCAATAACTTATGTTGATTTGAAAATTAGGACAAAAACTTTCGAATTTGTAAAAATAGGACACTAATTTTTTTTAGAGTAAAAATAGGACACTAATTAATAAGCGTCGTAAAAATAGGACATTTCTCGGCTTATAATTGGCCGAAAAATGTCCTGCGGATGCAATACTTATTAATTAGTGTCCTATTTTACTCTTAAAAAAAATTAGTGTCCTATTTTTACAAGTCCGAAAGTTATTGTCCTAAAAAACCCTCGAACTCCATTAAAATCGAGAGGTAATTAAGCCAGGTTAACAATAGTAGAAGAATGCCCACAAATATTTGGAAATATTAGATATTATATCATATATCATCATCTGCCTTGCGGACTTCATACATGTAGGAAACAAGGAAAATAAAACTATCCTATGTATTAAGTCCTCTTCTTGATTTTCTCATCCTAGTTTAAAAAAGTAAATGTAGCCTGAAATCTTTGTCATCAACTCCTCCTCCAAACGAACTACGTACTTATTATGCTGTAGATGGCCAAACTCCTTATACAATAAGCTTTCTCCTCATTGCGGATTTCTTCCACCACACCACATACTTATATCATATTGTTATACTACTATATATATTAGTCTTATTTAGTGATATGATTAAACATTTTTTTGGCATGTGAGAGAGTCCCATTAGTGAGACAAACTTTCTATTCTTTGAGACAGATCTTGATTGGCAGACCATTCTGTGGGAGGGCAAACGGTCCGTACTGAATGCCCTCGTGTGGGCCCATCATAGACCACCTGCAAATTATAAAACTTGCTAAGTTTAGTACTTCACTTTCAAAAAATGGGTCTCCTCTAGGATTATTTCACGATAAGATAGATCAGAATTTAAATATTCTAATCATCCATTTGGAAATAGGTAATTTCAATCTGAAATTTAACTTGTCTCAAGAAATTAAGTTTATAAACAGAAAAAATTGACAAAAATCAAACTTTATAATTTTGACCCCACCTGTACTTTGTGGTGAGGTGGTGCACAAGCACCAGGATCTCCAGCTTGGCCAACTCATTCCCTGGGCAGGAATGGACCCCACTGCCAAATGGCAAGAATGTATTGGGCTTGGGTTCAACCTGTCACATCATGGAAAAACTCTAATTTTAATTTTCATATTCATCTAAAAAATGGGACTTTAGTTTGTAATAACAATATAGACCTCAAATCTTGAAGGATCAAAAATGTCAGGGTTGGTGAAATTTTCTGGGCTGTGGTGAATGTTTCTGAAAAGTGGTAGGACTTTCCACCCTTTTGGAATGCGATATCCTGTTTAAGTATTTACAAACAACAAGACAATGAAATTGTTGTTAGTGAAAGAGATTTTTTTATTAATTAGAACCAATTAATTTTGTCCTAATAGTAATAGCTAGCTAGCTTCTAATTAATTACCCATAAACTCCACATCTTCAACAGCTTCCCTAAAGGTGAAAGATAAGATTGATGCAACTCTCATGGTTTCATTGATCACCCTCGCTGTGACAGGCATTTTTCTGGTGTCTGCCCAATTCAAACCCCTTTGATCACTCGATCTCATTATTGCCTCTTGCTCTTCCTGCAAGTCCACAAATAAAAGAAATGTTACTACTATAATATTATTGAAAAAAAAAGAAAAAAAAAAAGGAATATATCTTACAGTAACTGCTTGAAGGGTGATTGGATTCTCGGCCAAGAACTTGAAGAGCCAGGTGAGGACGGTGGCGGTGGTGTCGCGGGCGGCGAAGATGACGCCGATGACATTGTCGGTGATCTGGTCGTCGGTTAAAGCGTGGGACATGAAGGATTGGAGGAGGTCGGAGTGGTGGGCCTTAGTCTGTCTTCTTAGAGAGAGAATATTGGCCAAGATGTGGGCCAGCTCCCTCCTGGCCTTCATGGCGGCGTAGAAGAGAGTGCCGGGCACGTTGAACGCCATCGAGTTGTACCCGCTTTCCAGAATGTAATAACACCTCTTCAGATCCTCTCTGTACGAAACCTCGTCCTTTCCCAATATGGAAAGTAATGCCACGTCGAATGTGTACTGCACGTTGATCATGAAGATGATGAGAGAGAGAGAGAGAGAGAGAGAGAGAGAACAGGCTGTTTTCTAATTAATTAAAGCCTACTGTTTTCATTTCTTGAAAGGTGGTGATGAACTGCGTGTGCTGCCACGAGTGGAGGGAGGTGAGGGCGATGGATTCGATGTCGGAGACCATGGTCCGGATGGCGTGGGGCATGACGGAGCGGAGCACCAGCTTCCTGAGCTTGGCGTGGTAGTCTCCCTCGTGGAAGAAAATGGCGGCCTTGCCGATCATTCTCTCCTTGCTCGCCGGGAATGTGGGCTTGAAGAGATGAGCTTCGGAAACCAGCACCATCTTCGCCGCTTCTGGGCTCGACATCATCACGCACCGACACCCCAGCACCTGGCTTTTGAATATCGACCCGTACCTGCAGTCGTGCCAAAATCAATTACAAAATCCATTCATATATATATATATATATATATATGAGAGGAATTAAATATTGATTTTACTTCTTGACTTTGGCGGCGAAGAAAATGCTGGGATTTTGGGAGTAGAGTTGGAGGGTTTCGCCGATGTAGGGCCAGCCCATGGTGCCCGGCGGGAGGGGGAGGCGTGCATGGCGGGAGTAGAGGAATTTGAGGAGAAAGAGGGAGAGGATTATGGTTGCTGCCAAGAGAGAGAGGGATATGAACTCCATGATTCTTCAAGTATTTGAAGCACTAGCTAAATAGTGTGTTTGGTGGTGCTTTTGGATTGATGGAGAGAGAGCAAATGATATTGAGATGTTTGTTGCCCAAGAGAAAATGAATTGGGGTGTATATATAGGTAGGATTGTTGGGGTGGGGAAGACCACCCACCCTTTCGGTTACAGCTTGAATGCCACAAAAGAATCTCCCAACAGCTGATGAGTTCGCGTGTGTGTGTGAGAGAGTGTTGAAATGTGCATGGGCATTTGGGGTATGAGAGAGAGATGGGGTGGGGGGAAGGACACGTGTGGGTTGAGATGGGAGGAAGGACACGTGTGGGGAAATGTTGGTTGACCATGACCATGACCATGACTATGAGTCTATGACCATGAGTGGTCTAGTTGAGGGATCATCACTTGACAAAACTAAGAGGGGATCAATTTCATACCTCCGTACCATCAACACCTTTTTTTTTTTCTTTTTTTTGTAATATTCAATTATTCCTTCATATATTTTCCTGTGCACAAATAAATTTATAATAAAATATATATACAAAATACTAAACATATTTTGAGGATAAAGAACTTTAAGGACCACGGATGTCACATAATACTTTATCCGTCCATAAAAGAACTTTCTAAAAGAGAATCAGATATGTTTTAAGAAAAAAAGTTGTCGAATTTATTACGAGTAATGAAAAAATGTTATAATTATGGTCCAAAGATAGGTAGAAAGTTTTCTTGTGTACGACTCAAAAAAAAAAAATAGAAAATTCTTTCATAAACGGAGGTAATAATACTACTCTTTATCACTTTTAAGGATCACGTTCTATCTTATATCTTCAAAGTAGATAAGTTAACATTACGAAATGGTGAGGTATTTATTCACTTTGTCCTATTTCAGTGGCCTAGTTATTAAGAAGAGTAAAATTAATGGAGTAAAACATCTAGTTTATATTTTTTGTAGTAAAAATTTATTATTAAAAAATAAAATATGTCAAGTCTAGTGGGACGATCCTAAAAGAAAAGTAGACCAAATGAAGCGGAGGAATGGAGTAATTCTCTTTGGCTTCCATATATCTTTGTTCGAACAGCTTCGTTATTTTATGACGTATGCAATGATTCAACTAAAATTAGCTCACGTTAAAAGTTAGCAATAATTAAGCATGGCTTACTTAGTTACTTTGACCTAGAAATGGTAAATCATCCAAGATATATTTAGATATACAGTCCCTTTATTCCTATTTATCTTTCTTTTTTCATACAAATTAACAAAATATAATTTTCTTTTAAATATAATTATATTTATTCTATTTTATCCTTATTTATTATCCTATATATTATTTTTATAAATAATCAATAAAATATTTAGTAGAATAAAATTGTAAGAGAATTCAAATTAAGAAAATCGACTATATTTTAAAATATTCTAAAAAAAAATAGAAAATTAATTTCGTGTGATACAATTAGATTTCGAATTATTAACGCCTAAATATACCAACTTTGGGAGTAGTTTGGTTTGCACATGAACTTTAAAAAGTGTAAAAAAATACACGAACTTTAATGTTATAGCAATTTTATCATAAATTCAAATATTAGATATTCGAATTCCATAAAAATCTTACGATTTACGGGTTTAGAGATGTCTTATACGATATGTTTTAGAGATGTCCTATATGATGTCACAAATTCAATTTCTGCTCAAATTAAAATTGACGTGGCAAGTAGAAATATCGACGTGTATTCATCGGACGTTTTAAAAAATGACATCGTATAAGACATCTCTAAGTCCGTAAATCGTAAGATTTTTCTAGAGTTCGAATATTTAATATTTGAATTTGTGATAAAGTTATTACAATATTAAAATTTATGTATTTTTTATATCTTTTAAAGTTTATGTGTAAAATCAAACTACTCCTAATTAAAATTAGTGTATTTAGACGTTAATAACCCTTAAATTTTCGCAAGATAATACATCATCCATCGTTAATTTCCAAATGTAATGAATATGGAACTATACGATTCAACTATCGAATTGTATCCCATTCATTTACTTATCTACTACACGTGTAAATTAGAGATTGTGTTTTGTGTTATTAAAATATTATATTGACTTCTTGCTTGGCAAAAGACATAATTACAGGAATTTGACTTAATTAATTATTAATGACAACTTCGCATTGACTCCAATTGGACATTGGAGTACCTCCCTTTTTTTTCTTTTTTCTTTTTTTAAATTATTTAGAGCGCGTACCTCCCAATCAATAGCAACACATGCATGGTTAATTTCATTCTTTAAATTGCTTTCTTTTTTATACTATGAAATAAATTTTATTTTTTCGAGCTGTGTATATATAGCGTTTTTGTTATAGATTGACTCAAAAAATACCAATAAGATTTGAATTTTAAATTTTTATTTGACTTATCTAAAATAGTTTTCAACATCAATGAAATCATGACAATCAACGAGATGAGAAAGGTCACTAATTAAAATAAGTAATTCATGCGGTGTAGGATTTATACATATGACGTAAGATTACTATTAATTAATAATATTTACTCGTATTTGGCAAGAAATGGAGAATCAATCAACAGTCTTCTTTCAGGACATTTTATTTATTTAATTATTTATTTCCTTTTAACTTATACGTGGACAAACATTAAGAGTTACGATAACAATGTGTAGTACGACCAACCGTCTTGAGAGATGCTCGACTTTGTCGATACTATTTCTGATTGTCAGTTATTTAATACTCCCTCCGTCCGCAATATCGTTTCCACATTTGTCATTTCGGTCCGTCTGCGATATCGTTTCCACTTCCATTTATAGAAGTAGGGTCCACAAACTTCCACTCACAACAATTGTGGGACCCAAACTCCACTCACTACATATCCACTACTATCCACCACTTTTCTTAAAACCCGCGCCGTCCACAATGTGGAAACGATATCGCGGACGGAGGGAGTATTGGTTTTGATGGTTCTATTTTCACTTGGGAGCGTAATGGTTTGTGGGAGAGACTATACAGGATTCTTCTTGGAGAGTTCTGGACTTCTGTTTTTATCGTGACCCAGGTTTCTCATCTTCCTAGGATTTCTTCTGATCATAGCCCTCTTTTACTGAGCTGTCGTTTTTCTTATGAGTCTGTTCGGCCTTTTTTTCGCTTTCAAAATATGTGGGTCAGATATCACACTTTCAAGCATGAGGTTGCTCGTATCTGAACTGAGGAAACTATGTTTAATGGCACGATGAACCTTCAGTTTAAACTCACTCAGATTAAGCACTTCATCAGTCGTGAGGTGTTTGGCAATATATTCGATAGCTTGAGACAGGCTGAGGAAGCTATTGGTACCGCGCAGTTGGCTTATGATTCTGATCCGTCCCCTGCCGATCGGACTAATCTGAGGAAGACTATTGTTGAGTATGTTATTCGCTCTTGCAAGGAGGAGGACTTCTGGAAGCAAAAAGCGGCTATAAGATGGATTGCTGAAGGGGAAAGGAACTCGCGGTTCTTTCATGGTTGGGGTGAAGCAAAAGAGGGTAAGAACCCGGATTCATGCTATCTCTGATGGTGGACAGAGTTTGACTGATGAAAGGGAGATCCGCATCTCAGCTGCTTCTTTCTTTCAGAATCTTCTCTCGTCCGCTGATGTGGATCAGCTTCTGCCTCCGGATCTTGATGTGATTCACGCGCTTCTTGATACTCTGGATAGAGATGGTCTTCGTGCGACTCCTGATGCGGCTGAGATCCGAGTGGCTGTCTTTGGGATCAGTAGTGACAGTATTTTCGGCTCGGATGGCTTCTCATCTATTTTCTTTCAGCACTGTTGGGACTTCGTGGGAACTGACGTGATAGCTGCTTTTCAGGATTTTTTTTCTGGTGGTTTTATGCCCCGTAGTTTTACCGCCACTACCATCGTCTTGCTCCCTAAGAAGACGAATCTGGAGACTTGGGTGGACTACTGTCCTATCAGTCTGAGCAACGTTACCAACAAGGTCATCTCCAAGATCTTGACCTCACGTTTAGTGCATCTTCTTTCTTTGGTGTTGGCCCCAAATCAGAGTGGTTTCGTGGAGGGCAGATTATTGAGTGATAATGTTTTTCTTGCTCAGGAGTTGATTTAGGATTTGGATAAGAGTGTTCATACTCTGAATGTTGTGCTTAAGCTTGACATGACTAAAGCGTATGATCGTGTTCAGTGGTCGTTCCTTATTCAGATCCTTTAGCGGATGGGGTTTCCACCAGCGTGGTTGAGTCTTATCGAGCGATGTATCAGTCGATGTTGGTTTTCTATTCTTGTTAATGGAACACCTTCAGGCTTCTTTTAATCGACTCGTGGGCTTAGACAGGGAGACCCACTCTTCTTCTTTGTTCGCGTTGGTTGCGGATTACTTATCCCGTATTCATGATCGGCTGATTATTGGGCAGAGACACATGATGTATAGGACGGCGTACAGGGGTTTTCCTATTTCTCATCTCTTGTATGCTGATGATATTATTATCTTTACGCAAACGAAAACTGAGTCATTGCAGTGCCTGGTTGAGTGTCTTGATCACTACTCTACTGTTTTCGGGAAGAAAGTGAACAATGACAAGAGCAGTTTCTACATTGGGGACCATCATGGGCAGTGGGAGCAGAGTATCAATGTTATTGGTGGTTTCCAGCGTGGTACATTACCCTTCACTTACCTTGGAATTCCAATTTTTCACGATTATCATCGTGTCTCTCATTACCTTGGTGTTAGAAAGAAGTTGACGGATAGGATCCATGGTTGGTCTCATCGTCATCTCTCCTTTGGCGGACGTCTGGTGTTGATTCAAAGTACTCTTAGTACTATCCCCCTCCATATTCTTCAGGTTATGGAGCCTTTGCAGAGTGTCCTCCGGGATTGGGAGCAGTTGATTGCTAGATTTTTTTGGGGTTCTACGGGTGAGTAGCGGAAGATTCACTAGGTGAGCTGGGAACATATCTGCATGCCTTTAGTGGAGGGTAGTCTTGGTAGTCATCGCTTTTCTGAGGTTGGTCGCGCTTTCAGCTTTAAGTTGTGGTGGCACTTTCAAACTAAGGAGTCTCTTTGGGCTCGTTATATGTGGGCCAAGTATTGTGATAGGAGTTTTCCTCAGCACTCGCATTATACTGTTCATGTGAGTCCAACTTAGCGTCGTATGATGCGTATTTCTGAGTCTATTCAGTGTCATATTATGTGGTCTATTGGGAATGATAGGATTAGTTTCTGGGATAACATATGGTTCGGGGATTGCCCCTTGAGCTCATATAGTGATCCCGGAAATGGTCACACCTTTCCCTGTGTCTGTGATTTTTGGCATGACTTTGATTGGGATGAGCTTCGTTTGTATGAGTTATGTGTCTTGCATGATATTCCTGTTGATTTGATTGATGCTTTAAGTTGGACGCCGATTGTGATGGGGACGGAAGATGTGATGCGTTGGGATTTGACAAGCCACGATGAGTTCTCTACTTCCTCTGCTTGGGATCTTGTTCGAAGACGGCTGCCCAAGCAGACTTTGTTTGCTGACATCTGGAGTGATTGTCGTACTCCATCTATCTTTGTAATCCTGTAGCGTATGTTTTTTGGTCGTCTTCCTGTTGACTCGCATCTCCAGTCGCGGGGTATTTCCCCTGCTTCCATGTGTCTTTATTGTGTGTCTCCCCAATTTGAGTCGTGTCTGCATATTTTCATGTGGAGTGAGGCGGCTTTGATTGTGTGGGATCATTTTGACTCTTGGTTTCCTACTGTGCACATACCATATCACACGAGCACTGATATTGCACATACTAGGTCACTGGCGGCGCGCTTTTCTTAGGGAGGACAAAAAGCACATTTCCTTGTTGGTTCCTTGTTTGGTTATGTGGTTTCTTTGGACGGAAAGGAATAGTCGTAAGCATCAAGCTACTTCTTTTTGTGCCTCTCATGTGATTTGGTAGATTGTTCGACATCTTCGACCGCTCGTTGCAGCGGGAAAACTCACCGTCTCTCATATGCGAGGTTGTGCCCTACCGGTTGATTTCATGCCCCCAGCTTCCCTCGTGAACCGGACTCTTCGGTCCACTTTCGTTCACTGGCTCTCTCCGGAGTCTCCTTGGGTGAAGTTGAACACTGATGGTTCTTTCGATTCACATACACAACGAGGTGCAGGTGGATGAGTGGTAAATGATCATACTGAAGCTATCATTATTGCCTTATGTACCCCTTGTGAGGCTACTTGCAATTTTGACGCTGAGTTAGATGCCCTGCTCGAGGGTATTAGGTTGGCTATCACCTTCTCTACTCATATCTGGGTTGAGATGGATGCGGCGGCGATCGTGTTGCTCATGTCTGCTGGGCGTCACGGTCACGCTAGTATTGGTCATACTATTACTTGGATCCGTCTGCTTACTCAGCTTCGACGAGCCCGTCTCACTCACATCCCCCACGAGGGAAACCGACCTGCTGACTTTATGGCGAGGAGAGGGCATTAGGTTCAGACGTTGACTACTTTTGACTGCTCTTCTACTCCTCGACCGTTTCTTACTCTGGTTAGGAAGGATCGGCTTGACTATCCTAATTTTTGATTCATTCTTCATGTTGATAGCTAGTTTGTTTTGGCTTGTTTCTTTTCTGATTTCGTTTCTTTGGTCTTGTGGATGTTCCCATTTTTGGGTTACGTCTCTATATATTTTTGTTCGTTCTGTTTTCTGTTTCTCCTTATTGCTTCCGCAGGGAGTTGTCACTTTTGGGCAACGTTTTGTATGAGACACTGGTTGATGATTAATCTATAGCTTGGGGGTCGAGTCAGAGGGTTTTTTAGGACAATAACTTTCGGACTTGTAAAAATAGAACACTAATTAATAAGGGTTGCACCCGCAGGACATTTATGGGCCAATTATTGAATTTTGGAACTTTTTTGCACGGACCAAGCACATGACGACCTGCACGGAGGGGTTGGTTATGTAGCAAGCACGTCATTTTTACGGCTCCAGATAGGATGTCATGTGCTTGGTCCATGCGGGAAAGTCCGAAAATTCGATAATTGACCGAGAAATGTCATGCGGGTGCAACACTTATTAATTAGTATCCTATTTTTACAAGTTCAAAAATTATTGTCCTAATTTCCAAATCAACCTAAATTACTGTCCTAAAAAACGCTCTAACTCGTTGGGGGTCTGCCTAACCCCTCACCCCTTGGGTGTTGTTTGTTAAAAAAAAAAAAAAAAAAAAAAAAAAAAAAAAAAAAAAAACTATGAAATGTTGAGAACTTTTTAACAAATAATATAATTAGTACGGCTTAATTTATTACCACAATAATTAAATTAAAATTTAGTTAAGAATAAATCCTTTTGGGTCAAATTGATCCGGATCAACGAGGATAAAATAGCCATACTATTTAAAATGAAAATGTGTTTTACCTTAATTATCCCTAATAAAAGTTTAAACTTTTAAAAATACTAATTTAATAAATTCATGAATATATTTATATCTTTGCAAGAATCTCCTTAATTATCTTTTCATGTTTCTTGACCATCAATTCAATTCATGAACATAAAATAGTTTTAGTTAAATCTCATCGATTGTCTTTTTATTATTCTAGCTAGGCCATTAATTCATGAACATAAAACTAAAGCCTTCAAACATAAAGCATAGAGCCAATGAGTCCTGGTTCAAGTGGTAAAATTGTGGCACCCAAATACTCTCATTTGTGAGAGGTCTTGGGTTTAATTTCACCTGCATGAGGTGTAATTTTTTCACTTTTATGTGAATAGTATTCTCACCTTTGTGTGGGTAGCGGTCCCGCATGCGTGCGGTTATTTTTCCACCTTTGCGTGGTGTAGAGGTCTCGTCTACGTGCGGGTTGCTTATTTGATTATACTAAGATACCTCTTATAATTCTAATTCAAAAAACAGGAAGTACAACAGGCGATTTTTATTAAAAAAAAGTTATTAGTTTTTTATTTTTACTTTTTGTTTGACATTTTTATTTTTATTTTTGAAATATTTTTTATTTAAACACCCAATATACTTTATAGCACAATTTATAAATTTGTTTACGAATTTTTTTTTTGAAAGTATACATTAGGCATATGGATATATATATATATATATATATATATATATATATATATATATATATATATATATATAGGGGAGCGCTACCGTGAGAGCAACTCTTAAAATAAGAAATAAGAACTAAGAAAAATGTATGAATTTTATGTAGAACACGTATGAATTCACTGTATAAATGTATGAATTGCGAAAAATAAATTTTTGCTACCTTTGGGATTCGAACTTAGGACCATGAATTCATCCAACAGAATGATGAATCAACCGTAGATCTTGATGATCTAATGGCTGAAAATGATTCTTATTTTATATTTTAAGAACTGTACTTATTTTAGGGGTGGGCTACCGTGAGAGTACATCTTAAAATAAGAAATAAGAGCAATTTGTAATGTATGAATTTTATATAGAACACGTATGAATTCGTTGTATAAATGTATGAATTACTCCCTCCGTCCCATAATAAGTGGCCACATTTCCTTTTTCGTCTGTCCCACTATAAGTGGCTGCTTTCTAAAAATGACAAAAGTTTACTTTAATTAAGTCAACAATTACTCACTAATTTGGTCAACAATTGTAGTGTAGGCCACTTTCTAAAAATGCCAAAATTACTTTAATTAAGTCAACAATTACTCACTAATTTGGTCAACAATTGTAGGCCACACTCTATTAAAACATATAACACTCAATTTCTTAATCTTCGTGCCGAAAAGAATGTGCCCACTTATTATGGGACGGAGGGAGTATGAAAATTAATTTTTTGCTACCTTTAGGGTTCGAACTCAGGAGCATAAATCCATCCAACAGGATTACGAATCAACCGTAGATCTTGATGATCTAAGGGCTGAAAATGATTCTTATTTTATATCTTAAGAAATGCTCTTATTTTAGCCCTTCCCTATATATATATATATATATATATATATATATATATATATTCTTATAAAAATCGTATATACAAATGATAATGAAACGCAATTCAATTTGTAAAATACTTCCAGACCAATTTTATTGGTGGATCGATGCATTCATGTGTTGTGAAAAAAAAAATCGTATACATATGCAAGACGGTCTGTGCAAGTTTAAAATTTTTGACTCTTTATTAGAAGTTAAAAAAATATTAAAAATTATGAATTAATTATATTTAAATAAAGTATAATTTATTTTTATCAAATTACATAATTAAAAAATAAAAAAACTAAGACAATCACTATATATATATATATATGTATGTATATACACACACACACATACACACACATATATGTATATATATATATATGTGTGTGTGTGTGTTCTTTTAAAAAAATCATATATAAATGATAATGAAGTGTGGTTCAATGGATAAGACGCTTCCCGACCAACCTTAAAGTCAGCGGAACGATTCATGTATGCATGTGTTGTGAAATTAAAAAATTGTATAAATCAAAAAATTTAAGAGATGTTTTTTAGACGAAAATTTTACAAGAGTTAAGAAAAGAGCTTCACGTTTTTGTTTGAAGGTTTTAGTCGTTTCGGATTGATACCCTTAATTAATTTTGGTATTTTATTTTATTTATATTTAAAAAAAAGTTACTTTTAAAGAATTTTTATGCATTAAGAGATCCAAAAAAATATCAAAGTTAAAATGCATTATTAAATTATGTTGGCGATGACTAAATGTAAGTCGTTACTCATATATATTAGTGACGAAACTACACTTCAATTGTAACAATTAGACTAAAGGTGACTTAATTAGTGAACAATTGAATTAAGTTCAAATTTTGAATTACATATATTATAATTTTATTTAAATAATTTAACATATTTAAAAGTAGAATACAAAATTATAAATTTTTATTAAAATAAATTACAAAAACAATTAAATGCAAATATTTACTTAATTAATGATGACTTTGAAATGAAATTTAACAATAAATCACATTCATGAAAAATTTACTCCACTTCTCTGAATTTTCTGTATTCCTCAGTCATATGCAGATAACCTCCACGAAAAAAAGAAAAAAAACTTAGTATGGGCGATGCACGTCTTTTGTCCACCTTCTAAAAATGTACCTCTCATTTATACTCACCACTTGTTACTTCATCATTATAATCATGAACATCATCATCATATTGTACATCATCCCTATTAGCATCTTCACCATCTTCGTCGTGTCATAAATTGTCATAATTCATAAGACTATCATAATCGCTTAATCTAAATAACTCGTACATAACATGTCTAATAATATCCATATCATCTATGTTCACACAATGATTGTGATATCCAGAGATTGAAAATGAAATTCAACAAATTAAAAAATATATATATTTAGATTATATGCATGGAAAACTAAAAAGATTCATACATATTGAGAAGATTGATCAATTGTTCTATTCATTCATGTTACCAATTTAATTCACACCATAAAACTAGTCTGAATTTCAGTTCATTTTTTTAATTAATACTATCAAATTTAATAAATTGTTATTGAAACCACTTATTTACTTATGTACACAACAACAAAAATAATGATTTTTCCTTTAAATTTCAGTCGACAAGCAACGCGATGATATTTTTCTTTAAATTCTGGTCATGTTAAACTAAAAAAAAACGTGATGATTTTTTGCAATACTGCCAACAACAATGTGTGGCTCTATCAGTCAAGAAAAATACTCTCTCTCCTAAATCTCCTTATTTTGTCATCTTTGAGCTCGCCATCACTCCTTAACTTCATTTTATTTTAAATGTGCTCGAGTATTTTATTTGTAAAACAGAAGTTTGTATTGTCCATATATGTGATAAAAATTAGGTTTGCTTTTTTCCTTTCATGTTGCACAACAACCTAATCTTGGGATGTGATGGCTTGCGGCCTACGCTCTCGTTCTCTCTCTCGCGGCCATGATCTGCCATAGGGTTTTCCGCCGCCACTATTTTCGCCGTCTCCACTGTCACGCATCAACGACCGGCGTCTTCTCCGGTTCGGTTCCATCATGGCGTCTTCAACCTCCGGTTCGGTTTTCCCTCAGGTTTCAAATAATTTTGTTCGTCCTTCATCTCCGTTCATTTCGGATAGCTTTCGACAGCCGCTGTCTGTTGAATCCCGTGACTCCCACTCCGACGTTGTTGCCCTTAATATGTTATTTTCGGAGATTCAGCAACTCTCAAACCAACAATCTAGGGTTTCCACGATACAACATACTCACAGCGGAACGGTTTTGTCCGGCAAGTCGCCCTCTGCCGGAGCCTCCTCGGTTGATAACCTTCCGGAGACTGGTATCCCCGCCGTGCTGACAGGTCCGAAGGGAATGGATGATGCCCCGCCTCCCATAAACCCTAACCCTATGAGGGTTTATTTTGCCTCCACTGTTAAGGGACCTTCGGCTAAGCCGATCGATGTGCCGGCACATGAATTTGACGCCCTTAAGCCTTCTTTGATCGATGAGGAATATTGGTTAGATATTTCGCCGGATTTTCATCACCGACAAGTGCGTAGCTTTCATCATGCCATTCACGGACGCCTTCTTCTTCGTAAGGGAGACTCTCCTCGATTTGCTGATGATCTTAAAATGGAGCTTGCCCATCTCTGGAATCCATCTTCTCCCTGGCATATCATTCCTCTTGGCAGAGGATATTTTACGCTGAAATTCTCTTCCGCCGAAGACTCGGCCACCGCTTTTGCACAAGCTTCTTGGCGTCTTCGCTCGGGGATCCTGCACCTTCAAAAATGGGTGCCTTTTTTTGATCCTTACAAAGCTACCTCTTCTCTATCACAGGTATGGGTTCGTATTTTCAATCTTCCTCATGAACTTTGGCACCCGGAGGTGATTTCCGGGATTGCTAGGAGAGTCGGGGTTCCTATTTGCATTGATGGTCAAGCTGCTTCTGCTATGGTTGGTCATTTTGCTAGAGTGCTAGTTGAAATGGATGTATCTACCACTGTTCCGTACTCTCTAAATTTCCGTTGCGGTGTGCATTCTTTTGTGGTTGAGTTCGGTTATGAAAATTTGCCATATTTCTGTCGTTTGTGTAAGGTTGTTGGCCACGCTACTAACGAATGCAGGAAAGCTATGGTGGATAAAAAGGTTCCTGATCATTCTACGGATACTACTAAACCACCAACTGATGGTTTCACTAAGGTGAAAAATCGCAAGAATCAGCCCGACTGGAGGAAAGTTGTTTCTTCCAATCAAGCTCAGCGAGATTCTAGCCATAACTCTTGCTTGGACTTGGCTGCTTCTAGTTCTGGTGATGATAATTCTTTCAAGGTTCTTGCAGCTTTAGCTGCTTCGAAGGGCGAGAATCCTATTCCAGCTTCAACGCCGCCTTCTGAGAATGGTATTTTGGCTGAGGCTTATTTACAAACACCTGGTGAGCAGCATCAGGGTATCTCTAACCATGCTCTGTCCCAAGTTGTGCTCGAGAAACCGTCTGGGGCTGTGTCTCCCACACATGTTGTGCCTAATTCTAGTAGTGGCATACCCACGGCCGCTATTACGACTTCAGCATCTCTGGATGAGCCTGGCATCGTTCGCACCCCTGATCCGCTACCGAAGTCTGGTGCTTCAACCGTCCCTCTGCATGATGACTCGACTCATGCAACTGGCGGACAGCAACCTACACCTGTGGGCTCGGGGAGGCGTGATATTGATCAGGTTCGCCCAGCCTCAGACTCAACAGTCGAGTTCACTGAAGCTCCTACGGCCAAGCGAGGCCGAGGGCGTCCTAAGGGTGCTACTAAGAAATCCGTGAAAGGGGGGTTTCTGATACCTCTATAAAGCACAGGTTACGGCATCCTGATATTCAAGGCTCCAATATTAGTCGACCTTCGGATATATCGGTTTTCCAGAGTAAGATCCAAGAAGCCACGGCCAAAGGTCTTCCTCTTACTGCTTTTACTATCTCCACTCCCGGGGATGCAGCTGGTCTTGCGATGACGGCGGTCTCTTCTCAACGTTGGGGGGACATCATGGATTCTGATATTCATACGGAGGATGATGCTCTTGACTTTTGATTGTCATGGGGTTCCTGCTCTGGAGCTCCTGCACATTTCTTGACTCTGTTTTCCTCTCACGGTGTTTTTCCCTCTGGGTCCTCGCCGTTATAGTGTTTCGTAGCCCGTTAGTTTGCGTCTGATGTGCCTTCAACGGGTTTTCTTTGTTTTTTTTTCTTATTTCTTGTTTTTTCGACTTTCGTTTTTCTTTTTCTCAATAAAATTTCAATTCAGCACAACAACCTAATCTTGACCCAATTCAAAATATAACAACTCAATTTTGAGGTTAGTAAAAGTTAAAACTTTCGACAAATAAAAATATATTATCTCAAAACAATAAAATTGTAACAACCCGCTCTTTTATCAGTATTTAATTCCAGTATTGCGTGTTTATTTATCTATCTGCTAGTAAATGAAGCACCTTATGATTTCAACTATATTTCTGAATTACGTATTTTGGAGACAGAGTCACTACACTAGCAGTATGCATTTTTATTTATCTTCGCGTGTTTAAGACCGCGACGAGAATCTTTGAGTCAATGAATTATTATTACTCAGTTATAACCAACTTAGCGAAGTTGTGTTATTTATTAATCAAGATAGAGTTTTTTTCATGTTGTTACTTAAGTCGTGAATTATTTCCGACTTTGAAGCTAATTAAATCTACGGATTTAATTTAAGTATTAGAATGACGAACGAATTAAATCTACGGATTTAATTTAGCATTTTTCGATTTTAGCAAACACGAAACCAGTATTTCTAATACAGAGAAACCAACACTGAAGGGTTTTATTTAGACCTTTTATGTAGATCACATCACACGCCCACCCTACACCACTCTACGTCTGCCACATCCAAGATTTAAGGAAAAAAAAGGAAAAAGGGTGAGAAAGGTGTGCTGCAGCAGCTTTCCCATGCAACAAACCATGCCCAAGTACACCTAACATGTCATTTCAGCCACACTACAACCATGCTCCTCCCTTCGGCACTCAAGTGCACACCAACCGAGCTCCTAGTATAAATTCACTCTTCAATCCTTGAGCCACCCCTTTCTCCTTTCAACACTTAGAATTTTCAGCAGCAACAGCAGGAGGTTTCATCTCTCTCGACACCTTGCACGAAGGGGAGTAGAGCGAGATTCTTGCTGCCGACTTGAACAAGGTAAAAACTCGGCTTAATTTTCCACCCTTCGCCATGTTTCCTTCCACCTGTTTTGGCCTAAGAACAACAACCATTTCATTTTCAGTTTGCACCTCAACACTCAAAAAAATGAGAGAGAAACCATCGTTCTTTACCCGACCAAAGCACGCGATATATCAAGGTAACCTTCGACCTCTGTTGCTACTCCAATCGGCATGAATCACACTCGCAGAAATCATGTTTTATGGGCTGTAAACGAATGAACAAAAAGCTTGTTAAGTCACGTTTTTGTGGAACCTACAACTTGAAACCTTGATGAACGACGAGAACTTTGGCTTTAAACGTAGACGAACATGAATAATCACAGCATGCTCACATAGGTAGAGATTAAGGTCTGTATACGAGTGAAAATCGAGGCGAGATAAGGACGGAGAATTCTGGTTTTGGAAACTGGAGTCCCCATCGTTCTTCCCAGACCTGGAAATGCCAGACCAGAGAAATGGTCTCGCCAGAGAAGTCGTTCCTCGCCAGAGGAATCACTTCGCCAGAGAAGTCGTTCTTCGCCAGAGGAATCACTTCGCCAGGAATCACTTCGCCAGAGGAATCACTTCGCCAGAGGAATCACTTTGCCAGAGGAATCACTTTCACCAGAGGAATCGTTCCTCGCCAGAGGAATCACTTCGCCACAGAGCTGACCTCTAGAGCAGAAAGCGAAGAAGCAGAGCAGACCGCGAGAGAGAGAGAGAGAGAGAGAGAGAGAGAGAAGAGAACATAGGGTGTTTAAATCATTATTATTTTTCTTTCCCTTGCTTACACGAAGGGAGATTATTATATCTTTACTGGCAGTTTAGAACGCCCTAATGAGAACGAATCAATATAGTTAATTACTTGACTTCATGGGACGGAACCTAGTTGGGTTAATTGTTTAATAAAAAGGAATATGAGCCATGCATAATTACATTACGCATCCTCATTTATTTGAGAATTTCCTCGGACTAAGACCTTACGTTATTCTTTTCCGAATCAAGGTTGAACGCAAGAGTTTAAGGCTTAGTCGTGAGTCTCCACTACCAAGTGGGCTTTCTTACGTATAAACTAAAACCATATAGTAGAATTGTTAAGACTTTATGCTTATGAATTTGAATGATATTGTCAATGCCTAAATGCTTTATGTTTTGTTATTAATTGCCTATCTGATGTTAATCGAATTTGGATTCCGGATGGGACCGCAAATCTCTTCGGAATTAGTGTACACCCTTGTGATCGTGAGTTATCTAGCGGGTTGGCCGATCCTAGTGACCGTAGAGGGAGGCCTCCCTCTCGGCACGAGTTACTGATATGGTGATTAATGATATTAAAATGCCTGCGCGGGTTACTGATGAAAGAAATGATGTTATTTTTGGTAAATACGAGTCTTTAAAGGAAAACCCTCGTATCTTACTACTGTTAAGGGCTTGACAATAAAATATTATGCATGTATGTAAATTTCGGCAAGTGTCCACTAAGTACTCCCGTACTTAGCCCTGCATGTATTTTTAAATGTGCAGGTTGAGCTGTGATCGGGGACGTAGTGTGCAAGCGGAGCTTTTGTCAATCTAGGACGAGAACCTCAGAGTGGAGTATATGTCTTCATACATATACTCAAATTGTTGTTTTTCCGCTGCGAACACTGATTACGAAAAGATGTTATGTCATTCGTCAAACAATATGTATTATTTAACAATGTACTCGAACTCATTGAGTACCCTTTTTGGATAATATTATGTACGGTCCCCTTATGGCCTTCGTTAATATCTAGTTATTTCGATTGTTTCCCTTATACAAAGTCGAATCATCAAGAAGCTAAGCATGCCCCTTTTCTAATCCCGCTCCTAAATCTCCTCCCCTAGTCGCGGTTTCCCCGAATTTGCTATCCTTAGCAAGTGCGGTCGTGACAAAAATAATAATTAGAGTGAAGCACTACAAAAAATTCAAAATTAATGACGAAAATTTCATACTTAAATTGTAGAAATTCTTGATTAACGATGAAATAGCAGGCATCGAGTTATGCTTGATCATACGATTCACCTATGACGCAATATAGTCATTAATGATGGATAAAGCGTTGTTAAATCACAACGACGACCATTTTAGTGTCGTTTATTGACATTTTTCAAAAAAAAATTATCGTAAAGTCGTAGCTATATTTATTTTATTTTTTATTATTTATATTTCTTTGTATAGGAGTCGTTATTTATATACTCCCTCCGTCCCCAAAATAAGTTCCTCTTTGGGGACGGCACGGGTTTTAAGGAAAATGGTAAAGTGTATTGATAGTGAAAAAAAATATGTTATAATTAGTATTGGGAGTGGTGAAAAAGTGAAAAGTAAGAATAAATAAAGTATTATTAGTGGTGGGGTAGTTGTCCAAAAATAGAAAGAAAGAAAGAGGAACTTATTTGGGGGACGTCCCAAAATGGAAAAAGATGAACTTATTTCAGGGACGGAGGGAGTATTATTTTGTTATTTTTTGTCGTAAAGCCTTTGTTAATTATATAGAATATATTTTTTTTTACATTCAGTCGTAAAAGCGTTGCTAATAATTTCGTCATAAAAGCGTCAAATAATATATATTTATTTTATTTTCTGTCGCACAGTCATCGTTATATATTATAAATTATTTTTTTATTTTTTTAATAATACATGTTTCTATTCTACCTAAAATACAACATTACAATAAATTACAAAACCAGTACAATGTTTGAGCTGATGAACTAACAAACTAATAAGAACGTCTCAATAGATACATGTTACTGTAATAAATTTCTAAATGTTGCAACAAAAACAAACTAATAACAATATATAACAAGCACAAATCATGTATTTATGGATGGGAACACTCCACCAAAGTGGAGGGCGGGGGAACACCCCGATGATGACCGGAAGAGTTGCATGATTTGAGCGAGTTGTTGTTGCATCTCCAGCTGCCTAGTTTCCATTTTTGCATCCCTCCGTCATCGATCCTCCACCTTAGTCTATAGAGAAATCTTCAATTGTTGTGTCCGCTCTAACTCCATTTGGAGCTATACAATCTGAGCGGAGAATGCTGCTGAAGCAAATTGAGACGTGCTCATCGAATGAGACCTCTTCGAAATCATGCACAATCCTAGTCTGCGCCTATTCTAGTCTGGCGTCGGCATATTCCTATAAATTTGACTGACCTCATCTGAAGTGACATCTTATCTCTGAGTAGAGCGTAACTCCCCGACTCGCCATTGTATCTCGTGCTATATTTTGATTCACGATGCACAACTTAAAATGTAATAAAAATAGAAGTAATTAAATGATTAGAATAAAAAAATTATTTAACTTACGCCCTTGAGCCTGTGCCCTTCTGTCGTACTGTCATTTCTTACAGTGCATCCTCATGAAAGTATCGTACTGTGGAGTTGTGGTAGGAATGTTCTTCTCTTGAGCCTATAATGAACATATAGAGGTTCATAATTATATTAATGAAATATTGATTTTTTTTACAAAAATTAAATATGTTTGCAAAAACTTATCAACTTCTAAGCGTGATCAATAGCACTACAAGAGCCTCCATAGTGGATAAATATTCTTGTACCTGGGCTAGCAGTCTCAGATAGACGATTTTTGTTAGCCTACTACAACTTAGCCCTGAATTCAGGCATCGCCCAAAATTCCTTCCACTTTGTGACAACGTCTTTATGAAGAAATTTAGGAATATTCCTCATATCGATATTAATTTTACATCTTTGGATAAAATTTTTATAAACAATCTTAGCCTATGCGATCCATGTCCTATGAATGACATTCGAGCTCTAAACTTCCTCGTCCCATGTAAATGTTTTCTACAATATTTGAATTTGAAGTTAGTATAAATTTAGTGATATCTAAACATAATATTTACAATAATATGCCTTGAACTCAGTGTAATATACGTCTATAGAGGTGGACGATAAATTCTTCCAGTTGATGCCATTAGGATCAATGAAGCTTGAAGTAGCTCTACGTCGAATAGGGTTAGTCAACCTCATAATGCTGAATTATTAAGTATTGAATTTAATATTAGTAAATTAAATTAAAGATATCATTACATTTGAATTAAGTTGACTGACAGATATACATACCCATCTTCCAACCAACAGATAAGCCTAGCTACCATCAGGTGCTAAGATTGGACGGGTCGACAATGCTTGCATCTCAGGAACGTGGGTCTCAAGCTCATCATCAGATCTTGGCAAGGTCGCGCCTGAGTCGGTTTGATACGAAGCAGTACTACTCATCATCTTTCTAAAACAATCATTATGAAATTAGTTAATTAAGATGAAAACAAAGGTGTTCGTTTGAGAGTTTAATGAAGATTTAATGTCCACAAACATGTAATGAACAAATACTCTATATCATCTAAATCATTAGCTTCACCGATTATGTTTTCAAAATGCCTTCCTGAATTGCATCTACATCTTCATCTTGATCGTCTACAGTGTCTACCAAACCACCATCAAGATGAACGAGAATTGGATCATCATCTATTATTGTATGATGTACTTGGGTAAATAACTCATCCTGGAAAGGCAAAAACGTTATTGTTGTTGTTTTATTGCTCGAAACTTCTACAAGCGTCCAACCAATTTTGCCTAGTCACATTTCTACTTGGGTAAGTGCACTAATCAACTTGAATGGCTTGTGATGCTAGGACAAATGGTTCATATTTGTTGTATAAATAAGTTTGGTTGATGGAAACCACCTTAAATTTTCGATCCACCAATGTCCAAGTTGGAAAAAGGTCTAACCATTGACACTTGAACAAAGTGATTTGTTTGGTTGGTAGTCCATGATACTTCAAAATCTCAACCTCCAACAAACGTCCATAATAATCTTGTTGAACTCCACCTCACACTAAACCCTTCATGCAAATTCTGCGCTTGTCAGTTTTGTTTCTCGACCCATATTCCACTGTGTGGAATTTAAATCTATTGACATTTGCTCAGTGCCTAGTGAGAAAAGTTATTCTCATGGCCAATAATAAACTTTTGTGACCAAATCCGTGGTGAAACTATTGAAATTAATGTGTGAGAATGCAAAGAAGCAAAGACAAACATTGCTCAACGTGTCTTCTACCCTTGAAGAAGTTGGAATAGATTAAGCTCAAATAGACACCAAATGTTGCTCCAATTGCTACTTGTAATATATATATATATATATATACATATATATATATATAGAAACAATAGGGCCGAATGGCCTATTCAACATACAACATCAAATTTTGTCCACCATTTAAAAAAACATAAATTTTGGCCATTTTTTGTATGTCATGACTATTCTACCCTTCTCACTCTCTTATCTCTCTTTCTCATCTCCCACTCTCTCTCTCCAGCGGCTCCTCTCTCTTTCTCATCTCCCTCTCTCTGCTCCAACGGCTCCTCTCTCTTTCTCATCTCCCTCTCTCTCTCTCTCTCCAGCGGCTGCGCGACAGCGGCGCCGAGCTTGGAGAATTCGTCGGAGTTCTCGCGGCGGTGGTGGAGGAGATCCTCCCTCTCTCTCTCTCCAGCGGCTACCGCTCTCTCCTCTCTCTTTCTCATCTCTCTCTCTCTCTCTCCAGCGCGCGGCGGCGGCAGATCTGGTCTGATGAGGCGGCGGCGGTGGATCTGATCTGATCGTTGCGCCGCCTCCTCCATCGGCAGATCTGATCTCCGCCTCCTTCGATTTCAGCCATGGCAGATCTAATCTGATCTGTGTGCTGCACGTATGGCACTTATGGCACTATTAGTGCCATAAGTGCCATAAGTGCACACTTTCCTCTAGGGTTTAGATATTCCATTTAGGGTTTAGATTATCCATTTGAGGTTTAGATGATCCATTTAAGGTTTAGATTATCCATTTAGGGTTTAGATGTTCCATTTAGGGTTTAAATAATGTTGTTGTTTCTGTATTTGTGCTGCACGTATGGCACTTATGGCACTATTAGTGCCATAAGTGCCCAAAATGATTATTTTACTTGGTTTTATTTTGGATTTCCGTTGGCACTTATGGCACTATTAGTGCCATAAGTGCCAACGAAAATCCCAAATAAAACCAAAGTAAAATCTTGGCACTTATGGCACTATTAGTGCCATAAGTGCCTAACCCGACCCGGCACGCGACCCGCGTGCCTGATCCTACCAGGTCCGCCTCATTAAGGGTAAAAACGTCCAAATCAATAAAAATGGCCAAAATTTGTGTTTTTTCAATGTGTGGCCATAAATTGTGTTTTTTCAATCTGTGGCCATAAATTGTGTTTTATGCTTCATTTTGGCTACTTCAAAATTTTACTCTATATATATATATATATATATATATATATATATATATATATATATATATATATCTGTGTGTGTGTGTGTGTGTGTATTACAAGTATTATAACTTGAGCTTGAATCTTAAGTGGAGAGAGAGGAGGGGGGGAATCATATTGAACGACATGGTGTTGATGGTGTATGGGAGAGTGGGGGGCAGTTTCAGATCGACGGTGGGGAGAAAATGGCAAAGTTCGATGACATGAATTGAAGCGGGGGCGACGGTTCTGAAACGATGATGGGAAAAAGATGCGGAGATCAACAACAAAGCTCTGGGGGTGGAGGTATTGTTTTGTGTTTGATAAAATTAAAAGAGACTTTTGATGTTGAAGAGAAGCAATCATGGCGAGGTTGAACAACTACTTGTTGATAGAACTATAATATTAAAAATTTAATAAATATTAACGACTACTGCATGACAGAATACTAATTTGATAAATAAAATAAAAAATTAAATTAATTTTAGCGACTATTTAACGAAGATTTACTAAATTAATAAATAAAAGAAAAAAATAAATTAATAACGACAACTTCACGACAAAAAGTTAATCTAATAAAAAAATAAAAATAAATAAATTAATTTTGATGATTACTTAAAGACGTAATGTCAATTTAATAAATAAATAAATAAATTAAATTTAACGACATCTTAATAATGATTTATTAATTTAATAAATAAAAAAATTAAACTAATTTTAACGACTACTTAACGGTGGCTTATTTATTAAATAAATATAATAACAAATTAAATTACTTTTAACTACTAATAAAAATAAAATATAAATTTATATTAGATATAATGACGCTTTAACAATAGAATATGTAAAAATTAATAAATATAAAAAAATCAAATTTGATATATTTGTGTCGATAAATCTTCGTTAGAGCATCCACAGTGGGATGACTTGATAGCTTACTTGATAGAAGGGGGGACCACAATGAGTAAGGAGGCCACAGTGGGATGACTTGATCTTTTTAGTTTTGATTTTTGTATTTTTCATTTAAATTTAATTGCACAAATTTAACTATCACAAATTACTTTAAATTTTAATTGCATTAATTTTAAAATCCTAAAAATTACATAAATCTTAAAAACTTAAAAACATATCATAAAATAACTATTCCGGCCCTAGAGGTCCGAAACGTGCCCAAACATGCTCGATCAAATAATGTTGGAGCTGAGCATGTATCTGCCTATCTCAGAGAAGTGCATCTCTTTGCACACATTCCTTGAAACAAAGTGGGGTTGCTCGAGCACTCTCCGTCGAGTCACTGTCGCAGCCCGAAGACCCGACACTAGTGATAGTGGGGTACGAGTATCGATACGACTATTTTTTAAAGAATAAAAGATAAGAAGAATAGGTCGAACATCAAGCGGAAACTCACATCAAAGCATGCTAAGGAAAATATTATTAATTGAACCCAAGGGTAAAATCGTCAACGTCGTTGTAACTTTTCAATTATCAGGAATTTCACGAACAAAAACAATGCAGGTATAGCTTATTTTTCATAAGGAAACATAATATGCAGAGTATCGCAGCAAAAGGTGAACCAGTTACATGTATGGAGACACATAACCGTGAGTATATTACTTGATTCATATTCAAAGTAACTTCACATCAAGACTTTATCGATAAAAAGGAAAATACGATAAAGCAAATACGTCATCTAACGATCCCCCACCAGCACCAGACCAATCTCACTCCTCGCTTAGCCTGCACATTTAGAAATACATGCAGGGCGTGAGTATATAATACTCAGTGGGCAAACGCCGAAAAACAAGAAAGGCGCTCTTAGAGCTATAAGTTTGAAACTTGCCACATCTCAGCAATACACAGAAATAAGTTAGCATCAATGAATCTGTGCATGCAGTTTTCATAATCAACATCATAAATAAGTAACTGCGCAGTTTAAACATTCATCATGTATGTACCACATCCACTACTCATCATCAAAGGTACTGAGAAGTAGGCCTCCCTCTCAAGTACCGTGACCGGCCGACCCGAAGACGGCTCACAGTCACCTCTGTGCACAAAATCCCGCTTGTGGCAGGACCGAATTCGTCTCATCAGTAGAGGGTAACACACAAGCTCAACATCAAAAATTGGCAAGTCAAACAGTTCTCAAACATCATTTATCTCAAAACATTTGTTAATCTCATAACATCATTATATCATTAAATCATTTTAGAAAGCTCGGATAATATTTGTATACTCAAAATATTGCCCACCTGAAGACCTTACTCAAAAACTCCCGTCAAAGCGGAGTTACTTACTTCCTTGCTCTGCTTGTGTCTTCAGGGATCATCGTCATCATCGAAGGTTCATGTCAGAAAATGAATCTCGATTAGAAACTCATTGGCAAACTCTCATGCCTTAACTCATGCTCTATATTATATTCTATCTCCTTAACCAACTCTACATAAACTCTTCACTCATTTCAAATCCTTAAGTCCAAGGATAGGTTTCAAAAAAAATCATGGTTCTAAGTCTCGATTCATCTTTCATATAAGACTCGTCTAATCTCATTCAAACACTTAGGCAACATAAACACATAAGGCACATAAGAAAATACAAGCAAACATCAACAAAACATGCTCTGTTTTCCCACTGACTCAACTTCAAAATTTAACACGTTCTGACTCCGACATCCCCTGGATTCCAGACTCATACCAAAAGAAAGGTATTTGAGTCTAGTTTCATTTAAAAAAAAGTAGAGTCAGAAACTCCAAGTGGTTTGGGAGATATGACTGTTTTACTACAGCCTACCATATTCGGCAGTTTTGAGCAATCGAAAAGTTTGATTTTTCAAAAATAGTAAACGTTGTCAAACTGCGCTCAAATTTGGTGGATATCTAGCCCATACAGTAAGGTTGATACCATAAAATTTGGAAATCTAAATCACACAGGAAGTCACTGAAATGAATGACTTTGTCCCCTGTTCTCTGAAATTCCCGGCAGAAATGTGCAGATTTGGTTTTGCATTTTATAAAAATAGTAAATCAAGTCCAAATGACTTGAAATTTTACAGAGGTGCTCAAGACTCATGTAGGGACATTCTGTAAAATGTTCAAAGCTTTTTGACATCGACAAACCGTCGATCACAGTAGGTCAGTAGCCTACGAAAAATCACCAAAAATTCATTCCCAACTCTTAAATGCTCAAATCAACATTCCTTCAAAGAAAACCAATCAAAGCTCATCCTAAACATATATAACACTTAAAAACATTCAAACACATTATAAAACTCATCATACTCAAATTAACTCTCCTCTTTTACATCTTAACTCAAATCTCAAGGGAAACGTTTCAACAACGTATCAATCAAATCCTCTTCTCAATCTCATGCTCAAAAACACTCAATCATTCATTATTGACTCCATACATCATGTAACTCATTTTACACCTATATTTCCCTTTTTATCATGTAAACTAACTCTAGTGAAAAACTCATATATCAACATAAAATTCTCAACAAAAGCATGACATCTTTCACATAATGGTCATAGATCAAAATAGACCACATTTAAACAATCGATGACTTCTCAAATATGAAAACTCAAAAACTCTCATAAACTAACTCAAGTCAAAATTTTACTTAGCTTACATTAGACTTAATCAAACATATTAAAACACTAATATCATGCTCAATTTCATATATCTTAAGCCAAAACACTTATTAAACACATAGACAAGAAAGTCCTAATTTTTATTAAACT
Source organism: Salvia miltiorrhiza (assembly GCF_028751815.1). Taxonomy (NCBI): domain Eukaryota; kingdom Viridiplantae; phylum Streptophyta; class Magnoliopsida; order Lamiales; family Lamiaceae; genus Salvia; species Salvia miltiorrhiza. The sequence continues at coordinate 49,166,870 of NC_080391.1, forward strand.
AAACTCTTTGAAATTTTATAAACTCACATGGATCTTTAATCTCATCATATATCTATCAATCTTAACCCATTTAACTCACATATAAACCATCAATTCACCAATTTGAGCATAGATGCACATAGCCCTAATTTTAGTAAACTAACTCATATCAAAATCATCATTTGACAACATATACTCAATTTACTCCATCAATCATCATCATATACATCTCATAGACTCATATACATCATCAATTCATCACCTTGATCATCAACTCAAAAATTCCCAAATTGGGGTAAACTAACTCAACCAAATTTTTACATCACAAAGCATAGCTTTTCAAAACACATGCTAATCATCACCAAACATCACATAGATCACTTTTCTCACCTCAAATCAAGGAAAGAAGAAGAAAAATTTTTGAAGGGTAAGATACCCATTTTTTTCGAAAATTTGAAGGAAAAGGGAGGGGGTGATTTTCTTACTTCAAACTCTCAAGAATACTCATGTACAAACTCATACATGTCTAATCTATGAATATAGAAATCACTTACCCAAGTTTACACCAAAAATCAAACTTTCTCTTTCTAACTTCAAGATTGAATCTCCATGGATCTTCTTGAATCTAAGGAGATGGAAGTGTTTAGTGTAAGATTTAGAGGGTGATTTGTGTTTTTGGTGTGATTTTGTGAAGCTCCGAAGGTGCATCAATGGAGGAAAAATGGTGGAAAGTGAAGTGAGAGATGAGGGAGAGGGAGAGAGATCGAAAATGGGGTGGAGGAAAGGTGAGAGAAATATTTGCAAGATATGAAATTGATCTTGGCTAAGATTTGAAAATCTTAGAGAATATATGCAATTAATGCATCTTCTCACTCTAATCTCTTCTTTCTCTCTCAAATCTCTACACTTTCCTCTCACTAATCTCTACACTCTCTCTAATGTACTCTCAACTCTCTACTCTCTCAATTCTATACTTAGCAAAATTTAGGCATATAACATATGGTATGGGTAATTAAATAAAGTGTGTGAAAGGTGATCAAATAAAATCACAAAACTATGGTAAAGTCACTCATTAATAAAATACCACATCATAATTATTCATGTGACCAAAATAATAATTATAGCACTCATATTAGTGCACTCACATATATATAATATTCCTCTTCGTAGGAAGAAAAATAATTTAAAAAATATTATGCTCGGAAAAATTTTCATAAACCGGCATCATTCGATTTCTCGATAAAAATAAACTGCACTGTCTTTGGAAACTAAATAAAAATTCCAAGTGCTAAGGTCTCAAAACAAAAATCATAACAACTTGGTCATAATGACACATATCACAAAAATCACATAATCATTCAGTCATGTAAATTCACATAACATCACATCAAAATAGTCGGCAGGCTCAAATAAGCTAGACGTCTCTCTGACCGACTCTATATATCTAGGTTTCTCACTCTTTCTTCCTCGACTCTATTTCCAACTCAGTATTCCTATTTTTCTTAATAGGACAGTCAATCTCTAACAATTCAGTATCCGGTAACTCTATTCCCGGTAGTCGGAAATAAAATAAAATCTCAGCTCAATATAATCAGCATCTCCATCTCAACTCATTTCTCAAATCTCATCATTCTAACTCTATCATCGGTTTACTCTCTCGTATCTCTATTTAAAAGACAATCTGTCTTAACTACTCATAAAAAAAAAAAAATAGTCTCGTATTTTGACATCTCGGTACTCTTATTAGTGTTAAGACACTATCTCACAACATGAGGAAAAGTACGGGGTGCTACATCCCACGCCCCTTAAAAAAAATTTCGTCCCGAAATTTGAGTTATTCCTCTTCAGGAAAAAGCTCTGGGTACTTCTCTTTCGTCTTCTCTTCAGTTCTCATGTTGATTCTTCTTGACTGTGATGTCTCCATTGGATTTCCACCAAAGGAATCGATTCGTCCCTCAATTATTGGATCTTTCAGTCCAGCATAGCATCAGGTCTATTTCTTCGTAGCTCAAAACTGGTTCCAGGGACACTTCTTCTTGATAGATGACGTGTTTTGGATTAAACACGAACTTTCTCAATTGAGAAACATGGAAAACGTCTTGGACGTTCGCGAAGCTCAGAGGCAACGCTAGTTTATAGGCTACATGGCCTATTTACTCTAATACATATCATAAGGTCCTATATATCTCGGTTTGAGTTCTTGTTAACTCGAAAACAACATGCTCCCCGAGATAGGGAAAAACTCACATACTCATCGTTTCTATCATCAACAGAATCTATTCACAATTACTCAATTGTTGAGTTTTCTTTTCTCGATTTTGCTAATCAATGCCATAATTCATGGCTAAGTGGTCTCACTTCTATTGTGGAAGTCTCTAATAGGTATAATTGTATAAGGTTGCCAAAGTGGCGCCTTCACGTGTTAACACGTTAAACATCCTTCTACGAATGATGCCATCTCTCGCTTCTTATTCTCCTATCAAAGCGTCGTTTCAGTCTTGGCATATCTTTATACTACCCACATGTGTGGCGTAAGGGGTGTCATGAGCTTCGCTCATAATCTCATTCCTCAACTCTTCTTTATCGGGTATACACACTCTCTTTTTAAACAAGAAGGCATTATCTGTCGTCTCTTGATAATTCTCTACTTTTTCGGTTCGAATCTTTATTCGCAATCTTTCCATCTTCTCATCCACTCTCTATGCTGTGACTAGTCTCGATCGTAAGTCAGGGGTAACGTTCAGCGCAGAAATTATTATTTCTGTCGTTGGTGGTGGTATTACTACCTCCAAATTCATCTTCTCGAATTCCTTGATTGGGTTCTCTTCTCGGGTAAGGAGAAATCCTAACTCTCCCTGATTCTTTCTGCTCAATGCGTCGGTTACAACGTTAGCCTTTTCCCAAGGTGACAATTTGCTCCTCGATCGTAATCCTGCACTAACTTTCATCATCTTCTTTATCGCATGTTCAGATCTTTTTGCTCAAAGAAATATTTGAGACTTTTATGGTCAGTGTATATCTCACACCGTACTTTGTAGGAATGGTGTCTCCAGATCTTCAAAGCATGCACTACGGCTGCTAATTCTAAATCATGCGTCGGATAACTCATCTCGTGTGATCTCAGTTATTGCGAAGCATACGCTATAACTCTTCACTCTTGCATCAGTGCACATCTTGGACCATTTCTCGATGCATCAGTATAAACTGCATACTCTTGATCCGCTTCTGGAATAGCTAACACTGGGGCTATAGTGAGCCTCTTTTTCAGCTCTTGAAAACTTTGCTCACATTCGTCCGTCTGACGGACTTGACTTCTTTCTTTAGCAGATGCGTCAATGGCTTAGCGATTTCTGAAAAGCCCTCAATAAAACGTCGATAATACCCTGCTAATCTCAGAAAACTGTGAATCTCGTGCGGTGTGGTTGGCGATCTCCGCTCCTGTACCGCTTGAACTTTTGTTGGGTCTACTTCAATTCCTCTTCGCAGAAACAATATGGCCGAGGAAATTGACTTCTTCAGGCCAGAACTTTCATTTGCTAACCTTGCTTAAAGCTTTTCAGCTCGTAATCTTTCTAACACGATCATCATACGCTCTTTGCGTTCTCGTTTACTCTTCGGGTAAATCAGGATATCGTCTATAAAGTCTAACACAAACTTGTCTAAGTATTTGCGAAAAATGCGGTTCATGTGATTCATGAACACAGTTGGTGCATTTGTCAAACCGAAAGGCATTTCTTCCAAACATCTTTGAGTTTATAGTAATGCCATATTGCACACGCGATGCCGTCTTTGGAAATATCTTCCGATCGTATTTTCAGCTGATAGTATCCCATCCTCAAGTCAATCTGTAAAAAGGTGCTTGCTCTTCGTAGTTGATCGAACAGATCATCGATCCGGGGTAACGGATATTGATTCTTCAACGTTACTTTATTCAGCTCTCGATAATCGATACACAGCCTCAAGTTTCCATCCTTCTTTTTAACAAAAAGAACTGGTGCTCTTCCACGGAAAAACACTGGGTCGAAAAGAAAATCATATCTGGATATTCTTGGAGTTGCAGCTTTAACTCTTGCAACTCTGTGGGGGTTATTCTGTTCGACGCTTTCGACGTCGGTACGGCGCTAGGTTCTAACTCGATCGTAACTCAAGCTGTCGATCTGGGGAAAACCCGGTAAAGTTTTAGGGAAAACGTTTTTGTAATCTCACACGACTGGCGCGTCATCAACATTTGCCTTGGATTCGTCTCTCTGGTTCAAAATATACAACGTACGCAGTTGTATCTTTTCTTCGCAAGTGATTTCTTGCTTGCAGCGCCGAGATAATCGGCGTCTTCTTCCATTTTCTCACAATACCAATGAAGGAAATTGGTTCTCGGCCAAATGGCTGAAAATATATTCGTCTCTCCGTGCATTGTATCTTCGTACGATTTTCTTCTAACCAGTCCATTCCTCACATTTATATCCAAGTACCACATATGCATCAATCTCAAATTTCTAATCTCGAGCTTAATCGATTCTAACTTAAATTCTAAGTTAGGGCATACGGATAAAACCGTAGTAATTCTGCCTATGGTGTGGCTACTCTGTAGAGGTTGTGGAGCAAGCTCTATGTTCAGTGTCGAACAAACATACTATGGCACATTTTTCAACTCGCCTATATCTGATAAAATTCTTCTATTCTTGTCCGGTGCTTTCTGCTCAAGCGCGAACAGTCTCTGGTGATGCGGTTGATTTGCCTGCGGGGCTGGTAGTTGCCTTCCTGACTGACGTGGTCGATAGGCTGGCTGTCGTCGCTGTGGTAGAGGTGGCGGTAGGATTCCTTTCATCGTCTTGAGTTGCGGCCGAAACTGACTCGGTCGTCATCCGCTTCCACTTTGCTAACGATTCGAACACTGTTTCGAGTAGTGCCCGACCCTTCCGCAGGTGTAACAGCTATTCTGTCTCATCTTGCATTCTCTCAGATGTAATTTATTGCTCTTTGACAAGGCGATAACCCTCGCGGTCCTTGAAAAAAAAACTGCTGCTGGGGCAGCTGGGCCAATTATAAGGCTGTTCATCTCAGTTCTGATGTCGCGGTGGCGTATTTTGACTCCGCCACGGCTCCTTGGGAATCTTGACTTCGGTCGTCCTATTTTCTCTTTTCTTCTTGCCCGCATCCAGGAAAGGATGGATTGCACATTTTCGTGCTCAAAATCGTTCGGGGTGCTGAAGCTTAAATCACGTTCTTTGGCTGTATGACCAGTTCTATATCCAACGCTCTATTTAGTGCTTCAGTAGACATAACCGCACTCTGACTCGTTACATCGTCTCGTACCTCTTGTCTCAAACCTGATCGAAACAAAACTGACATCTTCTCAATCATGATCGAAGCAATTCTAACATTTTTTCGTTCATCTCTCCTCGATATGTGGCATACCGAACCAAGTCGCGAAACTGACGTTCGTATTCAGCTACGGTTTTATTGCCTCATCTCGTATCATCAACTCTATTTCTTTCTTTATTCGGTTTCTCTTTCTCGGCATAAGTCTAAGGGAACATATATCAACCTTAGAACTAATTCTCATAACTCACGAATCATAAGACTCTTACTCAACATCATGCTATTTTCTCAATTCTCATAACTCATCGTCAAAGACATATTTCATGTCTATCAATGCAACATTAGCTCAAAACTCTACTCAAGCATAGAGACTCTCTGGTCATCGTCATATAGACATATAAGAAAATTTTCTCTTTCGAGAACTCTTACTAATTGCGGGGCGTAACGAAAATAAAACATCCCCTATTATTACGACGATGCTACATCTATACTAGTCGTCATCCCAGTCTACTATCGTGGAAAACATTATCTGCTCTAACCCATCATCTCGATCTTCTTGAACCTGCTATTGCCTATTCTGGCTTAGCATCACTTCTTCTCGTCCTCGAATTTGTTAGCTTGTTGCATACTTGGCTAATATAAGAAAATCCATAATCGAAAAGTTGTGCTCGTCCCGTAATAATTATATTCTATGGCTGCTCCCATATATCGTGTTTTTTTCCAAACACTCTTATTGTTATACCATCCTAGTTACCTAGACATTCCTAGTTCTTGTCGGATGTGGTAGGGTAATAGGATGTGATGAATAAAAATGCTTGATTTTGAACAAGACGAGCTCAAGTAATGGAATGATTCCATAATAGCCAGTGCTATTTCAAGGATAATGAAGAAGTTACAATCAAGGCAAGATCAAAAGCTAGAACACAATCTAGAATTAAACTGAGATATAATATGATTGGGGTAAATCAATACTGGGAGTAAAAGCAATCCACTAAGTGGAAAATGAATGAATAAATTGTCCACTGTTAAAGCAGAGGGGTAAGGATTTCCAACACAAACGGCTCAGGCTCAAATACAGTGGATCTGGAAAAATTTCTTAATAGCAAATAATTCATCTCCTGTTGGAGTTCAAATGGATGCAGAAAAATTTAAATACGACCAAGCGGGATAGGGACTCCATAAGTCTACTCTCACGACTACTCTAGCGATGAAACGCGCGGTCCCGGTGAAAGTACCTCTATTTCAAAGTACTATTGGTCAATAGTATCTATGCATCCCATGAAGTCTCCATAACACGTTCGTCCTATTAGGGTCGTGTCCCTAAATCGCGATGAAAACTCTAACTCTCGTCGTATTATCTCAACGGTTGGTTTCTCTGTTCCTTTTCTTCATCTTCTTCATCTTCTTCTCGGTTTATGTTTGGTTCCCTCTTCTTTTCGGGGGTATACTACAAAAGGAAAAAGAGTTATATAACTATCAATCTCTAAACTAACCGTTCGTCTTTACAAAATACAAATCCTCGTTTCTCATTTCACTTCTATATCTCATTTGTGATCTCAAAGTTCTCAAAACTCTCATCCAGTCTATTTCTCGTCTATCATCGTTCGAAATCCTCATCAATCTCTATTTCTCATTTTTCATCATGCATCAGCATCATCATCATTCTCAAAGCTCTGCTAAAGATAGTGAAACTCACTAATCATAAACATCTCTTGTATATATATATATATGGAAAATTGCCTCTCTATCGAGGTCTTTTACAAAAGTAAGGTCTTATGTACAAAAGCCCTAACTCCAAAATGATGCTCTAACTATACAAGCATCATACATACTAAGCATATATAGATCTAGGCTATACACACATACACACTATACTATGCTTCTCTACCTATATATATATATAACAACTATGCACCTATACATATATACGCGCCTGCGAGACACACGTGATCACTAGGCATCATCTCTCGAGATCCAGCTCGTCGCCTCAATCAATACGGGCTGTCATAATCTGACTCATCCACTATCGGAGTATAGACAGGTGTCTCAGGAATAGGTATCCACGTATCAACTCCATCGGCAGTAGTCTGACGCTGCAGTGGCTGGGTCCAACCATAGCCGACCGTCATCTCGGGAGTCTCCTCCTCGGGGTCCTCCTTATCACTATCGGAGCGTGCCGGCCGAGATCCTCCCTCCTGATCGTCTCGGTACGGTGAATATAAAATCGGGTGCATGTACGTCTGGAAGGCCAAAGTGCCAAGCTCAGGCAGCGGGGCAACCCTCGGATATGGATCGGAAGGAACATGCTGCGTCTCAGACTCAGTAGAATCAATCGGCTGTGTCGACTCAACAGGTGGCAATGGCAACGGTGTCGTCGCCGGTGTCAAATCCCAAGGCGGGAAATCAGCACTGGGAGAAGGAATAAGTGATACAAACGCAAACGGATCACGCTCAATCCCAGGTGAGTACGGCTCGAAAACCATCGGCTCTGGATCATCAGACTCGAGAGAAACTGAAATCGGATCAGCTGGGGGTAGAGGTGCCATCAGAATCGGCTCCTCGAGAGGTGGAGGCACAACAACTAGCTCCCTTCCCTGGGCTGGTCCCTCAAGCTCTCCATACGGCGGTGAAGGCGGATCGCCATAACCAAAATAACGGTGGCTCAGCGTCGCGATGAAGCCACTAAGGTCTCCGTACCTGATGCCCTCCAACCAGGTAGTATCTACGTACTGGGGCACTAAAGATGTCGCCCAGTCTCGCCACAAAGGTGGCAGTAGTGGAATCAAAAGCGTAATGGCCTCCGCGCCATCGATCCCATAGGGAATAGCCCTCCTCCATCGTCGGTGATAGTGTGCCAGAAGTTCACCCAAGGTGTCATCCTCGTCCGGGATATACTCCCTGAACCATCGCTGCATCGCTGTCTCGATATGACTCGGCATCCTGTAATATAAAACATCATATCCATTAGAAAATGGATGACGAAACTTACTTGGTACATCTCAATCAACAACATACTCGTCCTCGTTTGGTACGGTGGGGCATCGGCTATACTAGCCTCAACATTCCTCCTCATATTCCACATCAACTGCCTCATATCAGATTCCATCATCTCAAATAATTCCGTCATCAAAACAATTCATAACTCATTAGTAACCCAAACTCAGCTTTTAACAGAAAAGCAATAAGAAACAACATCAACCTCTTACCTCGTTAAGCCGGAGGAGATGGGGTGCTGGGGTTTCGTTTCAAACTGACTCTCTCAAACTAGCCTAAGAATTCAAATTAGACTAGTACTCAAGTTAAAAAGATACCAGTAATCAAAGGTTCAACTCAGTCAAGCAATAGACTCAGAGCAGATGACCTGCTCTGATACCACCCTGTCGCAGCCCGAAGACCCGACACTAGTGATAGTGGGGTACGAGTATCGATACGACTATTTTTTAAAGAATAAAAGATAAGAAGAATAGGTCGAACATCAAGCGGAAACTCACATCAAAGCATGCTAAGGAAAATATTATTAATTGAACCCAAGGGTAAAATCGTCAACGTCGTTGTAACTTTTCAATTATCAGGAATTTCACGAACAAAAACAATGCAGGTATAGCTTATTTTTCATAAGGAAACATAATATGCAGAGTATCGCAGCAAAAGGTGAACCAGTTACATGTATGGAGACACATAACCGTGAGTATATTACTTGATTCATATTCAAAGTAACTTCACATCAAGACTTTATCGATAAAAAGGAAAATACGATAAAGCAAATACGTCATCTAACGATCCCCCACCAGCACCAGACCAATCTCACTCCTCGCTTAGCCTGCACATTTAGAAATACATGCAGGGCGTGAGTATATAATACTCAGTGGGCAAACGCCGAAAAACAAGAAAGGCGCTCTTAGAGCTATAAGTTTGAAACTTGCCACATCTCAGCAATACACAGAAATAAGTTAGCATCAATGAATCTGTGCATGCAGTTTTCATAATCAACATCATAAATAAGTAACTGCGCAGTTTAAACATTCATCATGTATGTACCACATCCACTACTCATCATCAAAGGTACTGAGAAGTAGGCCTCCCTCTCAAGTACCGTGACCGGCCGACCCGAAGACGGCTCACAGTCACCTCTGTGCACAAAATCCCGCTTGTGGCAGGACCGAATTCGTCTCATCAGTAGAGGGTAACACACAAGCTCAACATCAAAAATTGGCAAGTCAAACAGTTCTCAAACATCATTTATCTCAAAACATTTGTTAATCTCATAACATCATTATATCATTAAATCATTTTAGAAAGCTCGGATAATATTTGTATACTCAAAATATTGCCCACCTGAAGACCTTACTCAAAAACTCCCGTCAAAGCGGAGTTACTTACTTCCTTGCTCTGCTTGTGTCTTCAGGGATCATCGTCATCATCGAAGGTTCATGTCAGAAAATGAATCTCGATTAGAAACTCATTGGCAAACTCTCATGCCTTAACTCATGCTCTATATTATATTCTATCTCCTTAACCAACTCTACATAAACTCTTCACTCATTTCAAATCCTTAAGTCCAAGGATAGGTTTCAAAAAAAATCATGGTTCTAAGTCTCGATTCATCTTTCATATAAGACTCGTCTAATCTCATTCAAACACTTAGGCAACATAAACACATAAGGCACATAAGAAAATACAAGCAAACATCAACAAAACATGCTCTGTTTTCCCACTGACTCAACTTCAAAATTTAACACGTTCTGACTCCGACATCCCCTGGATTCCAGACTCATACCAAAAGAAAGGTATTTGAGTCTAGTTTCATTTAAAAAAAAGTAGAGTCAGAAACTCCAAGTGGTTTGGGAGATATGACTGTTTTACTACAGCCTACCATATTCGGCAGTTTTGAGCAATCGAAAAGTTTGATTTTTCAAAAATAGTAAACGTTGTCAAACTGCGCTCAAATTTGGTGGATATCTAGCCCATACAGTAAGGTTGATACCATAAAATTTGGAAATCTAAATCACACAGGAAGTCACTGAAATGAATGACTTTGTCCCCTGTTCTCTGAAATTCCCGGCAGAAATGTGCAGATTTGGTTTTGCATTTTATAAAAATAGTAAATCAAGTCCAAATGACTTGAAATTTTACAGAGGTGCTCAAGACTCATGTAGGGACATTCTGTAAAATTTTCAAAGCTTTTTGACATCGACAAACCGTCGATCACAGTAGGTCAGTAGCCTACGAAAAATCACCAAAAATTCATTCCCAACTCTTAAATGCTCAAATCAACATTCCTTCAAAGAAAACCAATCAAAGCTCATCCTAAACATATATAACACTTAAAAACATTCAAACACATTATAAAACTCATCATACTCAAATTAACTCTCCTCTTTTACATCTTAACTCAAATCTCAAGGGAAACGTTTCAACAACGTATCAATCAAATCCTCTTCTCAATCTCATGCTCAAAAACACTCAATCATTCATTATTGACTCCATACATCATGTAACTCATTTTACACCTATATTTCCCTTTTTATCATGTAAACTAACTCTAGTGAAAAACTCATATATCAACATAAAATTCTCAACAAAAGCATGACATCTTTCACATAATGGTCATAGATCAAAATAGACCACATTTAAACAATCGATGACTTCTCAAATATGAAAACTCAAAAACTCTCATAAACTAACTCAAGTCAAAATTTTACTTAGCTTACATTAGACTTAATCAAACATATTAAAACACTAATATCATGCTCAATTTCATATATCTTAAGCCAAAACACTTATTAAACACATAGACAAGAAAGTCCTAATTTTTATTAAACTAAACTCTTTGAAATTTTATAAACTCACATGGATCTTTAATCTCATCATATATCTATCAATCTTAACCCATTTAACTCACATATAAACCATCAATTCACCAATTTGAGCATAGATGCACATAGCCCTAATTTTAGTAAACTAACTCATATCAAAATCATCATTTGACAACATATACTCAATTTACTCCATCAATCATCATCATATACATCTCATAGACTCATATACATCATCAATTCATCACCTTGATCATCAACTCAAAAATTCCCAAATTGGGGTAAACTAACTCAACCAAATTTTTACATCACAAAGCATAGCTTTTCAAAACACATGCTAATCATCACCAAACATCACATAGATCACTTTTCTCACCTCAAATCAAGGAAAGAAGAAGAAAAATTTTTGAAGGGTAAGATACCCATTTTTTTCGAAAATTTGAAGGAAAAGGGAGGGGGTGATTTTCTTACTTCAAACTCTCAAGAATACTCATGTACAAACTCATACATGTCTAATCTATGAATATAGAAATCACTTACCCAAGTTTACACCAAAAATCAAACTTTCTCTTTCTAACTTCAAGATTGAATCTCCATGGATCTTCTTGAATCTAAGGAGATGGAAGTGTTTAGTGTAAGATTTAGAGGGTGATTTGTGTTTTTGGTGTGATTTTGTGAAGCTCCGAAGGTGCATCAATGGAGGAAAAATGGTGGAAAGTGAAGTGAGAGATGAGGGAGAGGGAGAGAGATCGAAAATGGGGTGGAGGAAAGGTGAGAGAAATATTTGCAAGATATGAAATTGATCTTGGCTAAGATTTGAAAATCTTAGAGAATATATGCAATTAATGCATCTTCTCACTCTAATCTCTTCTTTCTCTCTCAAATCTCTACACTTTCCTCTCACTAATCTCTACACTCTCTCTAATGTACTCTCAACTCTCTACTCTCTCAATTCTATACTTAGCAAAATTTAGGCATATAACATATGGTATGGGTAATTAAATAAAGTGTGTGAAAGGTGATCAAATAAAATCACAAAACTATGGTAAAGTCACTCATTAATAAAATACCACATCATAATTATTCATGTGACCAAAATAATAATTATAGCACTCATATTAGTGCACTCACATATATATAATATTCCTCTTCGTAGGAAGAAAAATAATTTAAAAAATATTATGCTCGGAAAAATTTTCATAAACCGGCATCATTCGATTTCTCGATAAAAATAAACTGCACTGTCTTTGGAAACTAAATAAAAATTCCAAGTGCTAAGGTCTCAAAACAAAAATCATAACAACTTGGTCATAATGACACATATCACAAAAATCACATAATCATTCAGTCATGTAAATTCACATAACATCACATCAAAATAGTCGGCAGGCTCAAATAAGCTAGACGTCTCTCTGACCGACTCTATATATCTAGGTTTCTCACTCTTTCTTCCTCGACTCTATTTCCAACTCAGTATTCCTATTTTTCTTAATAGGACAGTCAATCTCTAACAATTCAGTATCCGGTAACTCTATTCCCGGTAGTCGGAAATAAAATAAAATCTCAGCTCAATATAATCAGCATCTCCATCTCAACTCATTTCTCAAATCTCATCATTCTAACTCTATCATCGGTTTACTCTCTCGTATCTCTATTTAAAAGACAATCTGTCTTAACTACTCATAAAAAAAAAAATAGTCTCGTATTTTGACATCTCGGTACTCTTATTAGTGTTAAGACACTATCTCACAACATGAGGAAAAGTACGGGGTGCTACAGTCACTGCTAGACGCTCCGTGTCCTGCGTCGTCATCTCTCCAATGGGTAGCTCCTTCACCTTCGTTCTCCACAATCATGTTGTGGAGAATGATGCAACACATCATGATGTTCTTGAGATGCTCGACGTACCAACTCCGCGTCGGACTTTGAATGATTCCCCATCGAGCTTGAAACACTCCAAAGGCACGTTCGACATCCTTCTATGCCGATTCTTGCATCTTCTTGAACCTCGCCTCTTTTGGATTGGTCGCCATCGATGGACTCTTGACGAAGCAACGCCACCCCGGATATATGCCATCGCACAAGTAGTAGTCGATCTGATAGTATCGCCGGTTGGCCTCAAAGATCACCGGCACCGACGTTCCTTCCAAGATGTCGGAGAACATGGGCGACTGGTTGAGAACATTGATGTTGTTATTCGAACCGACGACACCGAAGAAAGCATGCCAATTCCACAAATCGTGGGATGCAACGGCCTCCAAGATCAAGGTGGGCTCTCCTTGATCACCGCGTGTATATGCGCCATGCCACGCCTTTAGGCAATTCTTCCACGTCTAATGCATATAATCAAGACTCCCGAGCAGCCCGAGAAATCCGTGTCGCACCTCGTGCATCTGAAGAAGGCATTGGACGTCCGCCGTCGAAGGACGTCGAAGATACTCGGCACCGTATGCCCGGACGACAGCTCTGCAGAATTTCTTTAGGCATAGACGCTCCGTCGTGTCGGCGACGTTTAGATACTCGTCGAAAGTATCCGTACTGACGCTGGTGGCTAATTGGCGAATAGCCACCATGCATTTCTGCAAAGGCGTGAGAGAGTCCCGGCCCACAGCATCATGGCTCATCCGGAAGTAACCATCTTCACCTTGCATAGCATCGACGACGCACAAGAACAACTCCTTATGCATTCGAAAATGCCGTCGAAAAAATGTAGGTCCGTACATCGGATTGTCGTTGAAGTAGTCTTGCATAAGACGTAAATGGGCAGCCTCACGATCACGGTAGACGTAAGACCGGTAGTGAATAATACGTTCCGACTCCGGTTGGGAGATCATTTGAGCAATCAATTGCTTCTGCTTATTGATCTCATCGACGATTTCTTGCGCAACCCTGTCGGACGAAGACGGCGAAGTATCATCGAACCATTCGGCCATTTTTTGAGGAAGAGCAAAAATTGTAGTAGAGAAAGATTGAAGGAGAAAATATTTTGGATGTGAATGAATTTGAGAAATGACGGGTATTTATAGAAAGGGAAAAAAAAAGTTGAAGAAAACGGCTAGATAGCCGTTGGAAAAAAAAAAAGTTAAATCGACTATATAGCCGTTGCATTTCAAAATTTAATTTTTTTTAATAGGCGGGTGTGGTGCACGCGGTGAGATAGAATGAGATCAGACCTTACTCGAAAAATCGGGTAGGCCTCGAGTAAGCTCGGCTTGCAGTGGGATACTCGATCCCCAACTTACTCAAATAAGTGGGATCGAGTATTTCACTGTGGATGCTCTTAAGACCGAGAAATTACTGGCGGCTTCATTGGCATAATTAAATTTAGTTGGAAATTTTAATTTTTCTTCTAGTAAAATAATCTAATATACAATACTTTTTTCCTTTTCGAATATTTTAAATTAATTTGGTAATTTTTTTACACTATTCACCTAATTGGAAAGCATCCGCATTCTAAAGTGGTTGAAAGAATCAAAAAAGTCGAAAAGAAATAAAATACTTACTAGTTTTCAATAGATAGGACATACTGCAACTAGATCATGACAATATTAAATTTCATGACAACACAAATTTTATAGCAAATAAATATCACCGAAATCTAGAGATTACGTGTAAGTTGAGAAAACAAAAATGCGCGCCCACGCACACACAAAAACGGGATGAGATCCAGTGTTCCATAATTTTATGTGTGCCATTATATTTCATGCTTATATACATTATTTTAAAAATATTTTTTGTAAAAATAAAATTTATTATAATACTATAAATTATATCTAATTTTTATATCAAAATATTAAAATTTTTAAAAAGTATATACCATGACTTTGATTTTATCAACCTATTATTAGCTAATAAAAGTGAAATTTAAATGAAAAAAAATAATTATATACTCTAAATTGATGGAATAACCCCTAATTAATAATCACAAAATTAAAATAAAACATACAAAATTGAAATTGAAGAAAAAATATATTAAAAAAAAATTGAAAGCGGAATACAAAGTGAGACATAGACATTTTATACAATATTTTTCATACTTGTTTTTTTTTACATTAAAAAAAAAAGAAAAAATATCTACTAATTTTTGAATTGTACTTTACTGCATATAAATATCTCATTTACTTTTACTTTTCACTTTTTTACCACTCTCAATATTAATTACAACACATTTCAATCACTTCTAATACATTCAACAATCTTTTTTTCACTACAATCCACTGAACAATTTTTTTTTATCATTTTTCTTAAAATTCATGTCACTCTCTCCTAGAAAGTTTTTTCATGGATGGAGAGAGTAACTGTAGGGTAAATCTATTTGGATCAAATTGATCTGGATTAATAAAGATAAAATAGTCATAATATTAAAAGTAAAAGTATATTTCTACTCCTAGTAAAAGTATACCTATATATACATATTAAATTAAGTTTAAAATTTGTATTATATATACTACTCACTCCGTCCACAAAAAGGAGTCATACTTATTCATTTTTTGGTCCACCAAAAAGAGAGTCTTATTTCAGTTTTTGAATCATCACACCATATCTCATCTCCTATATTTAACTATAAATTGTACTTTAATTCTATTTTAACTAATAATATACCTTTATTCTATTTTTTTTGTACTAACACTACCCCTACAAATTTTACCTTTATTCTACTTACAACAATTTTAACAACTTTATTAAAACTCGTGTCTACCTTCAAATGGAACTTTTTTTCGTGGACGGAGGGAGTATAATTTTAATTTAAATAATTGAACATATTTTTAAAATAAAATGAAAAAAAATTATATATTTTAATCAAAATAAATTATCATTATTTTAAAATAAAAATATTCATTTAACGTTGACTTTTAAAGAAAATTTAATGATAATTTTGTCAAAATTCTTAGTAAAAATACAAATATTTAATGAATTTTTGGTTCCCAGTATATATATATATCTTAAAATTATGAAATATAAAATATAAAAAAATAAAAATATTATTTTATATTAAAATTGAATATTTATTGCATCTGATCCGAATCAAATTGATGCAAAGGATCACACCTTTAATAGATTGAAAGGAAAAAAGGAATCATTCTGCATCAATATTAATTAATGATATATATATATATAGAGGGAGAGATAAGAGACATCTTTTTGCATTAGTATTTTGTGCATACTTATGAATCTATAAGAATAGGAATATAACCACATTATTATATATGAATATTATTGTGCATAAGTTATGAATTTATAAGAGTAGGAACATTATTATAGTATACCACTTGTAGGATGCGATGAAAAATCAATTGTCATTTCATAACAGAAGGTTTGGATATGATCGGTGATAAGGTAAAAGTATTTTTAGATGGCCAACCTATCATAATTAAATTGTAAATAGGGTTAATAGTGTTTTATGTCCCGAACTTTTAGCGTTTTTCACAAAGTGTCCCGAACTTTCATTTTCTTCTAAAGAATCCTGAACTTTCAGTTTTTTCCATAAAATGTCCTATTATACAAAATTGGGTGACAAAAAGATGAATTATCTAGCCAAAAGAAATATTTTGGGGACAGCCATTATTGGAAAATCATATTAGAAACCACCATTATTGGAAAACGCTGAATGTTCGGGGTTTTTTATCATCTTTCTGTCATCGAATTTTGTATAGCGGCACATTTTATGGAAAAAATTAAAAGTTTAAGTTTTTTTAGGAGAAAATGAAAGTTTGGGACATTTTGTGAAAAATGCTGAAAGTTCGCAACATAAAACACTATTAACCCTTGTAAATATTAAAATTAGAAATGAATAAAAAGCATAATACTGTTTAACTCATATCATAATGTACCAGAAAATATTAAAAATAAAATAGGATCACCACATAATATTTATATTCTATGCTAGTAGAAGTAATCTTCCATAAATTTGTTTTTCTCATACGCCTTAATATTAATATATCAAAGAACTAAATGCTTTTTACTAAAATATTTAATTTTAGTAACAAAATCAGTAATTGCTATAATAATTAAAGCAATTCAACATAAAAATTAAATCACAAGAGTCATCTTCGAAATTAGCTTAGAATTTAAAACTCAAAACTTGAATAATAATAATATTATTATTATTAGGAGGAGGAGGGGATTTTCTCCTCGATCAACCCCTGAGTGCTTGTTAATAGTCTTGTATATTATTATTAAAAAAACATATAATATATATAACATAATTTTTTAATAATTATAGCATGCACATTAATTGCTTAACATTTTACAATGATTGTTATACTCCCTTTTCTGTGTATATAATATAATTTACTACTTTTTTTTTAGGACATCCATAAAATTTTTTTAATTTTATTTTTGGACTATACCCCACTACTTAATTATAATACCTCATTACTTTTACTTTTTACTTTTTCATCATTCTCAATACAAATTAAAATAACACAAGTACACAACAATAATTACAACATATTTTCACTACTGCAATATGCTCAACAACTTCATCTTAAAACTCATGTCACTCCTCCTATGAAGTTTTATCATAGAAGGAGGGAGTATTAATTTATTAAATTTATGTTATTTTTTGTCACGTTTCCCTTTCTTAGTTAATTTTTCAATTCTAAATTTGAATAAGTTGAAATAAGATTGTGAAGTATTAGTAATAAAAATTAATTTTATTATAGATAATAACATTTTTTAAAAATGTGTTGTACTTGTTTTTAAATCAATTGAAAGATAATACTCCCTCCGTCCCAATTCAATAGGTTACAGAATTTGGAAACAAATGTTAAAAAATGAATAGTTAAAATAAAATATGAGAGAAATAAAGAAGAGATGATTATATGTAAGGTACAATGACATTTGATGTAAATAATAAGTTATGTGCGGATATTTGTTATGTATTGCCTTTTCATTTTAAAATGTGGCCTATTGAAATGAGACGTCCAAATAAGGAAACATGACCTATTGAATTGGGACGGAGAGAGTAATTATTTATAATAGCAAGTGACTGAGCCATAATCCTAAATTCAAGATTTCACTTTAGTCGAAAAGACGCATTATATTCATTACTTAAAAAATTAGCTCGGGAGCTATCACCGATAAACCTTCGTATAAGTATATTCAGGCTTCATAATTAAATAAGTTCAACAATTTATCGATAATTTATGAATATATAATACTCCATATATTTAGAATTGAGAGAGAGGCTTAGATAGCTCTGACTCTAAATATGAGTGTATAAAAATCTTGCAATGGCCGACTGGTTATAAGTTAATTTGTGTGTTTAATTTCCTACTAAAACATTGTTTGAAAAAAAATACTCAAACTGAAAAAATAATATATTTTGATCATTTTAAACTTTCAAAATTCAAGGAAATTAATCTTTTGCCCAAAAGAAGTTCAAATACAGAAACCGAAAACCATGTGAAAACCAAAATGGCGTAAATATTTTATACAAGTATATATACGTAATGCAAGAAAAGAGTTGTGAAGGGTTGTGGTTTTTACAACAAAACATTTTAGGTGATGGAATCCATATCCAAAAAAAGCTAAGATTTCTACTTTTAGCCGTATGAGAACAAGTAAATTGCGGGTTTTGGGACTTGAAATTCGGCCTAAATTTATAGCCATTCAATTTGCATGCAAGCCACTTGTGCTCTCTCTACGTAAGTATACTTATCATAATTCAAATTTTAATTTGCACTCTTCCAACTTCAACTCTCACTATTTATTGCCAATGACGAATGCTTCTGTTTCTATACTCAAGATCTTGATATTTCGAAAATGGCCCCCATCAAAATCATAAATTTTAAATAAAAAGGAAACGATTTATAGTAATGACTAGAGAGTTTCTCCTGAAAGAATATCCTAATCCATAAATCTTATCATTTCATGTTTCACTATTTATAATTGAAAAGTGTTTACATTTTCTAGATCCGTGTTTAATCTTATTAACAAGCCTCGGTGAAATAATAGATAATTTTATGGGAACGCTATGTCACGATTCAGTCGTGAGAGAAACGCTTTGACATTATTAAAATTAATTCATGGTGAAAAATAGGGGTATTATCGACAATTATTAAAATGTAGTAGAAAAAATAATTGGTAAAGTATGAGTTATTTTTTCATAGAATCAACTTTTGAGATAGTCATATTGAGCAATGAAACTCAATATTTGGCCTCTCATCTAAAAACCACAAATTTTGGCCATTTTTATGTTTAAGAACTGTTTTGCTCTTAATTAGGGCGGACCATGTTAGGGTTTGCGCACTGGTTGGGCTTCGGGTTCGCCGGTTCTGGTTGGAGTGTGCGGGTTATGATGGTACAGTTGGTACAAATGGATAAATTATATAAAAAAATTACCATGATTTGTGTTTTTAAGATGGATGACCGAAAATTGAGTGTTATTGCTCAACATGACTATATGAGTGCATATTCTCTTTTTCATAAATATTGTCTCACACTTTCGGTAATAAACATATTAGTATCCACTAAATTGAATTTATTTTCAATTTTAGGATCGTTCCACTAATAGTAAATCGAGATATATTGCAGTGTTGACAATTGAAAATCTAAAAAAAAATGGCTTTTGTTTGATTACAATTTACATACTTTTTGATTGCTAATCTGTTCCGAAAGAATAAGTACGTCCTAAATTTGAAGATGAAGTAAATTTATTCATTGCTAACTAGGCATTATCGAGAATATAGGATATATCAAAGATAAATGCATACTTTCATATCTTCTTCTTCTTCTTCTTCTTCTTCTTCTTCTTCTTCTTTTTTCTTTTTTTTTTTTTTGAAGCCTGATATCTTCCTTTCTGCTATTATTAACAAAATCGTAAATGGGATGGCCGCTTAGTTAATTAGGTATACATGACATGCACATTTTACATCTTTAAATACAATATTATTTCACGCACTAAATAGCAAATTTGCAATAATACAATGCTGTTGGTAAAATTCTAAAAGTATTGATTAATATCAAAATCCTCTAAAATGATGATTTGTAATATAATTAGTTTATAGCTTACTTGTTCGGAAGCTATGTTTGTTTTTACAGGTACTAAGTTAAGAGAGAATTCAAGATCAAAGTTGAAGTGCATGAAGATTAAAGCCTACTGATCAACTTAATTGATGAACAAACACTTATTAGGAGGGGTTACTTTAGAAGATTAGTTTTAATAGATATAGATAGTAAGGTTAATCCATTATTTACTCTGATGGATTAAAAGTTTTGAATATCCCAATGTTCTTGATTATTTCTATTATTTAAGCTAGTTTTCGAATTCCCATATATATACATTGTTTCTGTAGTAGTTTACCTTGAAATAAAATTATTCTTTTTCCATTTACGAAAATCGTGACCATGCATATACAAACCCATTTTAACCAAATAGTGACTCAAAGTTGAGTAACTTGAGTCAGTATTCCTTTTTTCTTTAATTGGGAAAACTTGAGAAAATATTGTAATTGTTGCAATTATAGTAGATTTTGACGATCGTTTAACAGAATCGACACAATTGAAATAATCTCTTCGAAATGGATTGTAACTAATAAATAATTTAAAATCCCTAACTTTCCTGCAGATACTTTATCCCACAGTTGGTTACTGCAACCACACACACACACACAGAGTGACGTACATAAAATTGGCATTTTGTAAATGTTCCATATTAGAGTTGTGGAGAGTAACATGTTGGTGTGATGAGATGAGGGCCCTTTCTGTTTTATTTTATTTATTTTTCTATTTTTGGGATTTGATTAGATTTGGAATTTAATTTGTGAAGAAATAGAAGTGGAGAGAACGTGGTCGTATACTGCTTCTCTTCGATCAATATCCATAAAAGCGGGTGAATCTGCGGTGCGCTTTTTTGTGAAATCGACACTCGATATTTTTTGCGTTTTTAATTATTTAAAATCAACTCTTTCTCTCCCTCGTTTTAAAATTTAAATCAGCAATTAAGTGTCTAATATCTTTATCGAAAAAATTGGTCCGCAAGACACAACAATCATTTATTACAATCCGACTTACAATGTTCGACTCTTAATTTCTATCATATATATATATTTTTTTTAAATGTGTTATTTTATTAACTCAATAACTTATGTAAGATTGAGAGACAAGTCAAAATTCATTTCTAAATATTCATAATTAATTAGTATTTGCAGTTTTAAATTACAAATAATATACTTAAAATTTTATTGACACATCTTACTATGCGAGCATTTTTCTTTTTATTGATTGCGTGTTGTTAGGTTCCAGAGGGTCACTGAACTGGTATATGCGGGGAATACACCAGTAGACTATTTTTAAAACTGAAGTGAGCATCAACTGATATTGAAAAGTGTAGACTGAAGTCAACAGTCAAAGAGATTTAGGAAAGGGTTTAGACTGATACTGAAAAAGTTTCAGTATTTGATTTCAGTTTAGCAACAACTCAATAAACTGATAATCCACGTAAGGTTTCAGTCTAGAATTTGAAATCAGATAAGTGTTATAAATCTTACTGACTATCCAAGGATTTGTCAGTTAGACTGATAACACCAGCAGCTAAAATTAAACTTTAAGAAATAGCATTTGATTAACACTTAGTCAGTTTTAGGTTTCTCTTTTCAGTTAAATAGTTTCAGTTAGATAAAGAGTTTGAACACAACGGAAGAAAAGAAATAACTGAAAGCGATAATCAACACAACGAATTTTACGTGGTTCGAAAAATGAGTTCCTACGTCCACGGCCAACTAATCAAACTAACAAATACTCTGGGCTTGTGCTTACGGTGCACAACAAACCTTAAACTAAAATAGCAAAGGTTTCAGTGCCAATACACTGGATTAGACTTCTCGTCTCCTTCTCAACTCGCAGTTGCTATGACAACACACGTCTAGCTTGCGGAGGCCAAGAACTCTTGAGTTCAGACAATAGTCTAGAACTCTCTCTCTCAAACTCTCTTTTCGCTCTTTTTGAAAAGGGTTCGAATACCAACTAGATTACTGAGAACAGGCTCTCAGTAATCGAAGCTTAGGCTAAGGGTTTACAATGAAAATGCCTAAGAATGTAAGAGAATTTTAGTAATCAGTGAACTAATATGGGCTTTAGATATTCTCTTCTTCAATTCAAACTTTGGTAAGCAGTGAATAGGCTGAGTCGCAAATTTGGCAGAGCTTCAGCTTGAGTGTTTGAATCGGTGAAGATTGAAGATGATCATCGAGCTCTATTTATAGGCGAAGTTTTGAATAGATCTGTTCGTGAGATGGTCTTCAAGATTTATGTCGTTGTGAGACAAATTTGAATCTTCGGCTGAGGCTTCAATCTTCAAGGCTCCTGATTGGTTGAGGATTGGGCGTCCTTAGCAGTAGGAGCATGACGTTTCTGAAAAACACGAAATAGGAAAGCTCTGCTCAGACGAGGACGATCTTCGTATCAAGTGCATTTAATGCAGCTGTACTTGGCTTGAATACGTGGCTTGTCTTCAACTTAAGTCTTCAGTCCGAGCAAGAATGTCTACTGATACTTGATTCAAGTATCAATCCGCTTTTTCCACGTGGCAAGCACAAGTATTCAGTAATAACTGCGTCTTCAGCGAAAGTTTCATCCTTCAAATACTTCAGTACTTTGTCTTCAGCCTTTTCAGTTCTAATCTTCAGTTCAAGCGTCTTCAGATCTTCGATCTTCAGTCTAGCAGTCTTCTGTCTAGCTAGTAAACTGAACTCTAACACATGAGTTCAAAAAGTTCTAGTCTAGACAAGAAAAATCTAAGGATTTTGGTATCATCAAAACAAGGACAATGATATTTCATTAATTTCCCAATATGTGTATTTAAATGAGAAACAAGAACAAGTAAAAATGCCTTAAAAAATTAATTACGTTGCAACATGAACATTTTTTAGATGCAAAAAATAACATTCGGATAAGAAAAACTGACATCCCATTCCATGCAAGTTTATGAAAATATTGCATAATTCAAGGGGGAAACTCGTGTGAGACCATCACGAATCAAAATTTGTGAGGCAGACGCCAGTGAGACTTTGTTTTAATGACAAAGTTGAGGCACTTAAAGACTCAAAATTTTACTTAATTTTATATTAATAAGAATTATAATATTAGAAAAGAAATAATAAAAGAATTATGATATTATATAATAATTGATAATTTTAAAAAGGAAACATACAAAGAATCATAATGTACATACATTAAAGTCATTTTTCACAATTTAAAAAGTAAAACTTAATATTTTATAAAATTAAAAATTTAAATTGAAGTCATTCTTCCAATACAAGTCGCGCTTTATCATTGCGATTGCGAGCTAATCAAATAATTCGTATTCAATTCGATATACGAATTTTGATATTCGTATTAGATAAATATTCGATTCGAAATATATATATTCGATTCGATTCGATTAGTATTCAAATACGAATATAAAATCACGATATTCGATACTACTCGATTTGTTTACAACCCTAGTGTTGTATTCCCGTCTGCGTGTAGTGTTGTATTATTTGGTGTTGAGGTCCCACACGCAAGACGTTTCTCGCCTGTGTACGGTGATGTTTTCCCACCGTTTGAGTGGTGGTGAGGTCCTGCCTGCGTGCGGATTGCATAAGTAATTATATTCAAATGTCTCTTGTAATTAAAAAAAAAATGTGAGGCAGACTAATTATGATGAGATTTAAAATATCAATAAATTTATAAATATATCTTAAATATGAGTTTATATATATATATATATATATATATATATATATATAGATCTAGATGATCTAATTAAGGACTGAAAATTATTTATATTTTATATTTTAAGAAGTGTTTTTATTTTAGCACTTCCACATATATATATATATGTATATATATTGTTATGAATTATGATCAGACGGCTATTGGAGATCATATCGTGGATTTTTTCTCTTCTTTGTTTTCGACTAGCAGCCATACTAATACTGATATTACGGCAGTGGAGGCGGTTATTGAGGAGATGGTTGAAAATCGTTATAATAATTCGCTCATTCGTTTGCCGGATGAAGAGGAAATTTCTGCTGTGGTTTTTCAGATGGAGCCGAACAGCTCACCAGGGCCAGATGGTTTCTCGGGTAAGTTCTTTCAGCATTGTTGGTCGATTATTAAAGTGGATATTTGGTGTGCTGTTCAAGCTTTTTTCAGGAATTCTTATCTTCCTCAAGGCTGTAATTCTAATACCTTGGTGTTGATCCCTAAGAAAGATGTCGTCAATTCGGTCTCGGATCTGAGACCGATTGTTTTGTCCAACTTTCTTTACAAGATTATTACTAAGGTGTTGGCGTCTAGACTGAGTCAGGTTGCTGCTGTTTATGTTTCCCGTCATCAGTTTGGTTTTATTAGCGGCCGTTCCATTCACGATTGTATTCTGATTGGGTCGGAAGGAGTGAACTGTATGCATCGTACGAGCCGTGGTCAAAACATGGCTTGCAAGATTGACATCAAAAAAGCTTTTGATACTCTTAACTGGGACTTTCTGCTTAACGTTCTTCGTGTTGCTGGCTATGATCCAAAGTTCATTAGTTGGATTGAGATTCTGCTTCATTCGGCTAGGATTTCTATTCTGTACAATGGTCAGCTTAAAGGCTATTTTGCGTGTTCAAGGGGTGTTCGTCAGGGCGATCCTCTTTCTCCGATTCTTTTTGGAATCGCCGAGGATATTCTTGGTAGGCTCTTTGCAAATTGTGTTAGCGCGGGCACCCTTACACCGATGCAAATGAGACAGGGAATTAATTTTCCCACTCATCTTTTATATGCGGATGATATTCTGGTTTTCTGTCATGCCACGGTCACGAACGCTCATACCATTCAGAAAATTATGGAGTATTATGGTCAAATTTCTGATCAAATTGTTAGCCAGGATAAGTCGCAAATTTTTTTTACGAGCAAAGTTCCATCTCAGACCTGCAGGGCTATACGAAGAATATTGAGGTTTTCTCAAGGCAATTTTCCGATTTCTTACCTTGGGGTTCCTATCTTTAAGGGCCGTGTGCGTGCTTCATATCTTCGACCGATACATGATCGTGTGATCAACAAGTTCGCGAGATGGAAGGGATTACAGTTGTCGATGGCTGGGAGGATGTGCCTGATCAGGTCGGTTATCCAAAGCTCCCTGACGCACTCCATGATGGTTTATAGATGGCCGACAGCTCTTATTAAGGAGCTCGATGCGTGCTGCCGTAATTTTCTTTGGACTGGCAACATCAAGCAAACGCCGTCTTGTTCTGTGAGTTGGAAAAGGGTCTGCTCGATTAAGGAGGAGGGCGGTCTCGGGGTAAGGTCGTTCGAGCTCATGAATAAGAGCTATCTCATGAAAATGGCGTGGAAGGTGGTTGGTGGGCGTGAGTTCGGATATGATTTAATTAGAGATAGATATCTCGATCGCTTTGGGCGTAGTAAATCTCTGGTGGCTGCTTCTACTATCTGGATGAGCTTACGTGAGGAAATTGATGGTTTGGTGGCGGATTCGTACTCGTATATTGGTGATGGCGCTTCTACTTCGTTCTGGTATGACGACTGGCTTGGGTATAATCTTTTGAATAAATGCGGTATTCCACATTTCATGCTTCCGTTTCTTACTCAATCGGTGGCAGATTACTTCTATGATGGGGTCTGGCATTTCACGCAAGCCTTTGTTAATGCTTTTCCTGAGATAGTGTGTGATATTTTGCTCACTCCTCTGGGCACTGACGGAGATGTGCGTTTCTGGAAACCCTCGTTGCACGGGAATGTCACTACTGCGCTGGCCTTCAACAAGCATTGTCATCATTTTCCGAAGGTGTCTTGGGGTTCTTGGCTTTGGGAATCCTTTGTTCCGATTCGACGTTCCTTGATATGTTGGCGTCTTCTTCATAATAGAATGCCGACTTATGATCGCCTTATCCGCTACGGTATGATCACGCCTAACGTTTGTTTGCTTTGCTTAAAAGGAAGTGAGTCTCAGGATCACCTTTTCTGGAATTGTGAGCGTGTGAAGAATATTTGGGTAACGTTCCTTGGGTGGTTCAATTTCAATCAAGGGTTGCAAGAGAGTGATATTCATAGTTTTTTGGTGGTAGCTTGGCAGTATAAACTTAGTCCCCTCATCGGTAATTTCTGGAAAGCGGGTATCATCACGGTCATCTGGGCCATTTGGATGCAGAGAAACAATTGTATCTTTGATAATCAAAAGTTCGAAGCACGTCGTGTCATCCACACTGTGAAAGTAGCTTTCAAAGAGATTGATAATAACTTTGCTAAATTAGGCTACATGTGGAATTCTTGGTCGGATTATCTGATTCTCCGGGCAGTGGGTGTTAATACCAGGAGTGCTCCTCCTCCGGAGTTTGTGGAGGTACATTGGTGGCCACCGGTGGCGCCGTGGATCAAAGTGAATACTGATGGTTCAGCGACGGGAACTCCGGGCACTATTGCTGCAGGTGGGGTGTTTAGAGATAACTGGAATGTGGTGCGTGGTTGTTTTCACTTCAAAGGTGGCTCGGGTTTTGCCTTTGAAGCAGAGCTACTGGCAGTTATCTCGGCGATTCAAATTGCTCACAATCGTGGATGGCACAGACTTTGGATTGAAGCCGATTCCACCTACGTGATACTCATTCTTAATTCTCGTTCTTTGAATGTGCCTTGGCGTTTTAAGGCGGCGTGGAATAGGATTTTAAAGATGTTAGATGATTTCTCGCTGCAGGTTTCTCACATCTTTAGAGAAGGAAACAAGGCGGCCGATTTAATGGCTAACCAACAACGTTCGGAAGGGTGGTGGCCGCACGAGATTGAGGAGATTAGGGCTGCGGTTCGTCTTGACATGGATTCGCATAGCCATCTGCGTAAGAAACGGTAGTTGGGGCTGATGTGTGGATGTTTGGTTCTAACCGCCCGTTTAGTTTTTTTCGTGGGGTGAGAGCCGGGCTAGTTTGGGGACGATGGTTACGCCGGAGTTCCGGAAACTTTCCCTTCCGCTCTTCCCTACTTTCGTTTTGTGTTTAGACGAGTACTCTTTTTCCTTTTCACGGTTTTTTCCCTCTGGGTTTTCAGTGAAAATGTTTTAATGAGGTTCGGCCCTTAGTCTGCTCCTTCTGTGCTTTCAAGGGTTTTTTTTAGGTTTTTTCTTTCCTTTTTTTATATAAAATCGTCATTTAATAAAATAAATATATATATATATATATATATATATATATATATATATATATGGAAAGGCTACCTTGAGATAACATCTTAAAATAAGAAATAAGAACTAAGAAAAATGTATGAATTTTATGTAGAACACAATGAATTCGCTGTATAAAGGTATGAATTGTGAAAAATAAATTTTTGCTACTTTTGAGATTCGAACTCAGGACCATGAATTCATCCAACAAGATGATGAATCAATCGTAGATCTTGATGATTTAAAGACTGAAAATAATTCTTATTTTATATCTTAAGTAGTGTACTTATTTTATCCCTCCCCTATATATATATATACTTATCTTACTAAGTTTGACATGTAAGACGATATTCAAATAAATTTGTTTAATTTAAATGATAAAGATAAAATATATGAAGGAGTAGGGGGATATATAGAGAAAACTTTAAACAGGAAGTATATCCGTCCTAATTAAATTTCAATTGTAATTAATAATCATAATTGAAATTAATATATTAGAATTTAAAATTAATAAATTATAATTGAAAATTATTACCTTCCATCTTCAAATAAGTGTCACAATGTAGAGTTTTCTTTGTTCACTTTTAAGAGTCATATTGTGGAATTTTAGAGTAAAATTGAGCTAAACTTTATCAATCTATTCATGTCTTAATATTATAATTAAATAAAATTTTAAAATTACGAAAATTAAAAATATGCATGTAAAATTATACTCCCTCCTTAGTACGTGTAGTTTTATATATCATATGATAGTTATTTAAAGATGGAGGGAGTAATCAAATTGAAGTAGATACATGCATTGTATATTTGTACACTTGAGTATACTCAAATTAATTTTTACGGGTGGTGGTGGTGGTGGTTCTAGTTATATATAGGATAAGAAAATGTTAAAAAAAAAAAATCGTTTGCATAAAATATAATTTCTTTTGGCACTTTAAAGTCTGAAATACTCTTACTTTGGAATTCAATAATTTATTTTTCTTTTACTTTATAACTCTAGTAAGCTATGGTTGAATCTCATATATATTACGCATATCGAAAACCCTAATCATAGCATCAGAAATTGACGCCCAACCCTCAATGCTCATCATTATTCAGCTCAACAAATTAAAGGTTAGAATTCCATCAAATCTTTCAAGTTATTACTCAAATCAAGCCAATATTTCTCTCTAGCTAACCTAACTTTATGCAAAGCTTTATTTGTAGAAATTATCGGAACTTGAGTCGAGTGGCAATGGATCTCAGACCCGATCAAATCGTTGTACACAAATTAAGTTGCGCGACAATTCAATACGTTTTGTTGCACAATAAAATGTATTCAATGGCTGAAGACAGTGAAATCGTCGCGTCACAAAGTTAAATAAATATGTTGGATGGAATATTCAGTGTCAACATCGTCGACTTCCCGGCCCATCATAGTGTCGATTGCCTTTATTTGAAATGAGAAATTTTGTTCGGCGATTCCATCAAATGTAGAGCAGATCAAGACGGATCCATGGTGGCGAGAATATACAAAGTAATATTATCTATCAGAAATAGTTACCACGACTCAGATAAGGTATTTTGTGTGAATTATATTTTGTGTGAATTATTATTATGCATCCATCCATTCCTTTCACAACAAAATCGAGGAAAAAAATTAGCAAATCAAAATCCAGAGCTCAAATCATAAAATTTAACTCACCCATAACTTTTTTCTACCTAGCTCTTAAAGAAACATCCAAAGTCATGTCTCAATCATCCAAATATTCTCGGGACACTTGTCAACTTTGTTTCAATCAAACAAAGTCAAATGGTGGAAAATTCGTGATTTAGAAATTAAGTTTAGCTAAAACATGTGTTTTTTATTCGGATTGATTCCTTAATATGAGAAAGTTAATATTAGTCATAAGATTTAAAATTTTAATTAACATTACAGATTCATCCTCATATTTCATCATATTATTATTATTATTATTATTATTATTATTATTATTATTATTATTATTATTATTAATTCAGTAGATTAATACAAACTTTTAATTCATTAAATTTGAAAGTCAATGTCTACCAAGGTGTACGGACAATTAGCTTGGCAGAATCATTAATCAGTCTTTATAATTAAAAAAACATTTGCGTGCTTAAATCAGTTGACTTCACTAATTAATTAAAGTTTTCGAAAGATAGAATCTAGGCCATGACAGGACAGAAGGTATTTATAAGAATAACATACAAATTAAAAAATAATAGTATAATATATTTTTATCCTCCTTTTTATTAAATTAATAAAATAAGGGTTGGTCTCCTGTGCGGTTGACCGCATCCCATGCGGTGGATTATTTTTAATGAGCATAAGATATACATTTGTTTGTACAGATGTATACTTATGTAATAGTACAAGTTCACATAAATAAAAGTAACATTTATCGTGAATAAATGTAATAATTTAGAAATATTATACATTTCATTGTAACAATAATTATTTTTTATTACGACACTGATTACTCGACCAAATAGTTAAAAATAAAAGTATTAATGAGTGAAAATAACTAAAACTAAAAGTTCTTATGAATAAAAGTAAACATTATTGTGAAGAAATATAAACTTTCAAATCATTCGCATCGTATGCGGTTGACCGCACGAGAGAATTTGCCATAAAATAATAATGCAACATTCCATTCTCAAAAAAAAAAAAAAAGATGCAACATATATTCCACCCCATGTAACCTATATTTTGACATCCCAGCATTTTCCCATGTATTATTTATGTAAATTTACTTTTTTGATTTTCCCAACACGAGCAATATTAATCTCAAGCCCACATGTCTTTATTATTTTCCTTATGCACATTCAATTTTAATGAGTCAAATGGATGTCCTTAATTTTTTCTTTTAAAAAAAGCGCAATATACATAATTTATAATTCATAATTAATATATAAAAAGAATAGGGATGGTTAGTGTGTCTATAAATGAAAATAAATAGGACGAAATGAATTTGGAAGTAAAATGATGGTAGAAAGTAATTTAGTTATAACAATTGCTAATGAAAGATGGAAGAAAATACTAATACTTTTTTCTTGCGACTTCAATGAGATTATAATTTCTAAATTAATTTAGTTATAACAATTGCTAACTAGTAATTAATTAAATGCACATATTGAATTAAATTTGTTATCTAATATAGGAGTACAATTTAAGATATTTACTGTTATTACTAAATCACTTTATTCAATAAATTTTGCGACTTTTGTCTCATATATGGACGCTTTGAGGAAATTCAATCATCCTTCCAATAGTTTTAAACTTTTAACATTTTCCGTTAAGTTGTTTTATGAATTGTGCTTAGTGCATAAATTATTAACGAGCTTTTGCAAAGTTTTATAAACTATTCTATGATTTACGTATTTTATACCTTTTAATTTTCAAATATATTTTTTTATATCCAAAAAGAAAATCTTATGTTTGTTCATATCATATGGAATAAACCTTTTCACATGAGTTTGCTGATTTTTTTTATTGACTTTCTAAAATTTAATTAAAAGCTTATTTTTCATGTGTTTTTTAGAAATAATCTCTTATAAATTTATTGTCACTTTTTATTTAATTTTTTATTCTTGTCGTCCTGTTAATATTGAGAAAAAAAATTATTTACTAATGATTTATGGCCTATTGAAGATTTAGATTGTTAAAATGAAAAATAAACAAGAATAGTTTCATTTTAAAAAAAGGTTATTAGTGCCCACTTTGGATGAAATTTGGTTTTTAACATGAACTTTAAAAAATGTCAAATAATACATATGCATGAACTTTAATTTGTTTGGAATTTATCACGAAGTAAAATTTGCCCCAAATTCAAACTAACGTGACATTGACGTGGCAAATTGAAAACAAATTAAAAGTTCATATATTGTTTGACGCTTTTTAAGTTCATATTCAAAATCAAAATCCGTCCAGTACTGTTGATGTATTTGCATGCCAATAGCTATAATTTTAATTTGTCACGCTAGTTTCAATTTGACGAAAATTTTACTCCGTGATAAATTCCAAACAAATTAAAAGTTCATGTATTATTTGTCATATTTTAAAGTTCACATCAAAAAAACCACAATTCGTCCAAAATTAGTTCATTTACACGCCAACAACCCTAAAAAAAATAAACTTTATTTAAGGATGATTGATTATTTCGTGAAAGAGTGGATGAATGACTAATCTCAACCTCATGCAAACCGACATTTCTTTAGAAATGTTATGCATAATAGAAAAGGCATATCAACCTAACATTTGAAATGAACATATATAAAAGTCATTCAAATTATATTTTCATTTTATTTTGATGTACCAATCATCACCGTACCTATTATTAGTGAAACACGCTGCGTAACAATCAATTCATTCTTTCCGTAATTTGCTTTAGATATTGGTTTTATAATATACCAATCCCATGTGCCACACAAAACCAATTGGTCTTGTTGCAGTTTGGGAAAAACCAGATCAAATTGTATAATAATATTTGCCAATATTCTAATAATAAAAGCAAATCTTATCGATCTGCATATATTCATTTTTTGGCCGAAAACCGTCTTTAAATATGACGACTACATGCATTTAATATAAACTACGTTCCTTCAATGAAACAATTAGTAACAATATTTGTTGTGGAGGTGGTTGCAGCACGATTATTTCCGAGAGGTAATGTCATCGAACTATCGATATAAAATCCATTTGCATTTTCTTATTTTAGTCCATATATAATTTATGATGGTTAAAATGAAAAGTCACAACGATACATAATACTCCCTCCGTCCCACTCCAATAGGCTCAGTTTCCTTTTTGGGTTGTCCCACTCCAATAGGCTCAGTTTCCTTTTTAGGTAAAAAAATTGTACTTAATTGGTGTGGACCACACCACTTTACTACCACTTTTCTACTAAAAAGTAAGTTTTCTTAATCTTCGTGTCCAAATGAAGTGAGCCTATTGGAGTGGGACGGAGGGAGTATAACGCTGATAGACGATTGGATTTTTCCCATTGAGTTTTCTCCGTAGAGGTTTTAACGATAGTAAATATTAGTCTTAAATATATAATTAAATGAAAAGGTTTGATAGGGTGAAATATTATAATCCCTCCGTCCCACCTCCATAGTCCCTTATTTCATTTTTAGATGTCCCACAATATAGTCCACTTTCCAAAAATTTTTTTTTACCAAAGTAACCTTATTTAAATATAGTCAAACATAGAATAAATAAGGGCAAAATTGAATAATTACATGTATTTTGTATTTTTTTAAGTACTATTTGAATTTTTCAAGCACTATTTATTGCATTTTCTTAATATGTGTGAAAAAGTGAAGTGGATTATGGAGGTGGGACGGAGGGAGTAATAATTAATTAAGATTGTACTATTACAATTTTATCTGTATTTTCTTTTTTAAAATTAAAATGCTTTGAACATATTCATGAATATGGAGTGCAGATAAGTTAAAATAAAGTACATCATGTATGATGTAAAATGTGTAGAGAGAGGCAATGGAATCCACCCCGGATGGATGTGAAAACTCCATGCCTAATGAAAAGACCAATTGAATCCAAAATCTATATAGTATAAATGAAACAATAAAAAAAAAGTAAAAAGAAAATAAAATCATAGTTCCTTGCCCCACAAATCTTAATAATTCATTTATTTGTTTACAGCTAATTTTTTGCAATTTGTGGAGTGGAAACCACTCATAAAATCACCTTTCTTTTTTATGTTACCAAACCCTTTTCTGAAACAAATATAACATGTTTGGAGTTCATTAGGCTGCTTGTCTGTATGATTTTGGTAAATAGTTAATTCGCTATCAAAATTTTCTTTCTTTTTGTTTTTTCCCTTTAATGCTATGAAAAAAGTACAATTTGATTAAAGAAAAAGATAGTACCACTTACACTTTTTTTTTTTTTTAATCTAAAATTTGACCTTATCGAGATATTCGGTGGGGATGATGTAATGAGTTTGTTAGAATTAATTATTTTTTTAAAGAAAGTCTATTTTAAGAAAAGAGTATCTCAAGTCAAGCAGTAGCTATGGCTGAATTTATAATACTTTATCCTTCCTTTCATTTTGTTATATAGTACTTATTATCTTTTTACACATATATGAAATTATTTTATTTTATCTATATATTGTTTTAATTTACATATTATCTGCATCAATATTAAATAAAAATAATAAAAACAATTAATACAATTTAAATTTAAAAATAGGCTATATCTTAAGGCATTCCAAAAAAATATAAGGGATTTTCAAAATGGGAAAGAGAGGTTACCATTTTGATATTTTGCTTTTTTGTGATAAGGGCGACCTACATCACCTATTAATTTATTGTTTATTTAGGGTAGTCTACATGCAACCTAGCTACTAAGATATTGCAAACCACATAAAAGAAAAAATAATTGAACTAATTAAACTAACCACTACAAATTCCAAATATGAAAGAGCAAATACTTCTATCAACAGCTTCGTAATTGAGATACCTTAATTACGTGTATGCGAGGTTAAGGTCGGCTAAAATATAAATATATCTTAAAATATAAAATTAAAATTATTTTTAATTCTTAAATTATCAAGATCTACAATTGATTTATCACTATATTAAATGAATTCATGTTCTTGAATTAAAATCTCATAGGTAACGAAAATTTTATTTTTCGCAATTAAGACATTCACACAACAAATTCATGCGTGTTCTACATAGAATTCATACAATTTCTCGATGATTAAATATCAACTGTTAGATTATTATTAGATCAGTGATGCAAATCTATTCATATTTTATACTCTAAGAGTGTGTTCTCTTTGATGGAAAAATATGAAAAACAATATTTTGCCCATTTTTTCACTAGAATGTGATAAATTTTTTTTATTTTTCTCCCTTATTTTCTAATGATAAACTCACAACTAAAAAGAACACGCCCTATGGGTGTGTTCGCTTTTTATCTCTCTAAATAGAGGGATAATATAATGAGATATAAATTTATCACTTAAAGTGGAGATCACATTGTTTAAATCTTGTTTGGTTTGAATGATGATACATTTATCCACGCCTCACAAGGTAGTATAAAATTATGCCACCCTCCCTTAGTATAATATTATTCATTTTCCAAGGGAAAATGTGCTGCCCGAAAATTTATATCATTTGTCCAAATTTTTTATTATGTTTAAGCAAACGATGTATAAGGTGATAAATAGTATCCCTTCTTTATACCTCAAAGCAAACACACCTTAAGAGTTGTTTTTAGCCTAATCCTCTATGTGAGCTAATGTATATTCCCTCCGTCTCACAAAAACATGAACATTTTTCCATTTTGGGGTGTCTCACAAAAACATGAACATTTCCTTTTTTGTACATTACCCCCTTACTTTGTACATTACCCCCTTACTTTTTTGTACATTACCCCCTTACTTTGTATCCCTCCTTTTTATACTTATTCACAAAAAAATCATCATGGCCCACCATTACTTTTTCTTAATTAATTCATTACTCTCACAACACTTTATAAAGTGGGACTCATTTTTCACTCACAATAATTTCCAACTAACATTTCCTAAGATCCATGCCACTCCCAATTGTTCATATTTTTATGAGACGGAGGGAGTTTGTCTCATTTATTTTGAAACATTTAATGGGTAAGGACCACTTATTTAATGTATGTAGAGAAGATATGAATCACATATTATTTTTAAAAAATATTATTATAAATAGGACATATTAAAAAAAAAGTGTATCAAAATAAATGGAACAAAAGGAATATACATAGGAATATATACTTACATTACGTATAAGGCTAAATGTGTTTTCTCCCATTAAATTCCTCGCCTTTTATTGCAAGCATGATTTTAGAATAACTCAATAACTTCCTTATTAAATCTAACATACTCATTAATCTTAGGTACAATAATCAAGAAATAATTATGAAATTAATTAATTATGTATCCATTGAAATTTTTTATCAGTTAATCTATGTATACATAATATGTATATACATAATACCCCTATAAATTTCTACTCTTTTAGTATTCCTTTTCTATCCTCATTCATCATTTATGGTAAGTATATATTTAATCTAAATCTACTATTTATACTATATTTACATCATCTAAAACCTTCCAATTTTGTTTTTTGACATAACATCTCAACTTTAGTGATCACACAAGTGAATAAATCTATTTTCCATATGCATGCAGGATATATATAAATAAAATAAAATTAGTGAGTCATGCAATCCTTTTATTATTCTTTATTCCAACTTTTGCATTCCATTTTTTTTAATCGAAACTTTTTAATCAAAAGGAAAAAATAAATTGAAATTAATTAGTAAAACATAATTAAACTTAGTGAGTTATTTAATAAATTAGTACAATATATTTATGGGGAAAAAAAATCTTTAATTATTATGGAAAGATAGAACTTTGACTTTTACTAATTTACCTAAATTATCGGATGAGGTTAAATAGGTAAAATACTATATTAGTTAATTAACATTAATTAAGTATTAATCATTAATTAAAGAAAATTACTAAAATATCCTATTATGTATATACATAATATGTATAAATAGCACTACTCATTTTTTATTCGCTAATTTCTTAATACACTGCAAGTATATGTGTATAATTGATTGATTACAATTAATTATACTATCCTAAAATGTCTTTCTCTATTTGGAGAACAAATAAAGATTGGTTTGGTTTAACGCAAAGAAAATAAATAAACAGAGAGAAAATAAATCAAGTTGACAGAGAAAAACTAATGGAAATATATTATCTCAAGGTAAAAGTTTCAACAGATTCAGATAACCTAATAAATTCAATTCAATAAATCAAGATAAATTCTTCTAAGACAATCTCAAAGCTAGTTTATACTCATTCTCGTGGTATACAAACAGTTAATTACATGCAAGGCTACCGTCCTTGGATCACTCTTAAACATGCAACTCCAAATAGTCCTTAGGATTAATGTCCTCACACTTATCTCAAGCCCTCACGCTAATATTGACAAGTGTGTTTTATGTTCTTAATTCAAGTAATAATTATCATCTTCCGATATCAAATATAAACCTAAAAACATGCAAAATTGGTGGCCAATCAATTAAGCAAACAACATGTACAAGAACATAAAAATGATAAATTAAATCTTGATAAGTTGAATCAAAGAAAGTTAAAAATTCAAATTTGTTTACTACCTAAACCCTAGGATAAAAAATGTTCTAGCCACACATAGACATATGAACTAGGATAAAAATATCAAAGGAATAGATGAATATTCAACAAATAAACCATAAGGAAATCTGTGAATCTTCAGTTCTTGCTCTTCAGGTCTTCTCCTTCTGTCTCTCTCAGCTCTTAAAAAAATTAGAATAATGTAAAAGTCTCTTCAATATATTTCTGAGGAGTATTTATATGCAATAGGTCTCAAAATATCAAAACCGTGTAGAATCGAAAAAATAGTAAAAAAAACTCAAAAAATGCGCAAAAATTGAGCAAACACGTGGCCTGAGACGCGGCCACGCGATCAGACCACGTTCGTCGCCGAATTGCCCGCGGTCAGGCCCGTGGCCACGGTCGGGACCGCAGGATCCTGACAGTTTTGCGCAGCGATTTTATTTTGGCCAGTTCTCCCTCGTCCGACGTCCGATTTTCGATCCGTTCACGCTCACGAAATCGTATAGAGATGAACTTAGTAATAAGTTTTCGACAATAAACCAATATATATTCAAATAAACCATAAAATACACAAAATTCTCATAAGTAAGCATCAAATATGACACATGTTTATCATTTTTACACGTACACCAAGAGGCAAAAATGCATGTTTATCATTTTTACATGTGTACCAACGTTTTTTTTTTGTTTTTTTTAAAGAACAATCACTTTCATTCCAAGTCATTTGTGGGCTTTACAGATAATTTGTAGTTGTTTTATTGCTATAGAAGTGTCCCTTGGTACTCTCGTTTTCCTTATATATATGACAATACTAATTTCTCCTAAATAAATAGTTCATCGACTTAAACATTAATAACTCCGAATCATGAAAATGGGTATTTTCCCCTTCTTCTTTTTTTTTAACAATTGATCGGCCTAAATTGTAGATATATAATGCTAGTTTTATAGACTACATAGATCAATAGTATCATTCAAATTTTGTGTCTTGGACTACAAGGATACGTGAATAAGTTACTATAAGGGTTAATTACGTGAAAAATCATGAATTTTGGTGCGATTTCCAAACTTTCCATGAACTATTTTTTTAATATTCCCTGAATTTAAATGCCTGAACGGTTTTTCCACGGTTTTTACCTCCGGTGAAGGTCCGGTCTTAGCTGGCGCCTACGTGGCAATACCGAGCTGACATGGCGCCTATGTGGTAATACCGAGCTGATGTGGCGCCTACTTTGTAACACCCCGTTTCCTCGTAGCTATATTTAGAGTATTTTTTAACTTAGATTTAAGAAGATTCACGCCGGATTGAGAAAAAGAATTTATTTTAATTCCAACGAAAATGATTTACAAAAGCATTTGTAAATTTAATTATTAAATTTATATACATTGCATATTTATTTAATTTAACATTCAAGCATTTTCACGAGCTTTTAATTAGCAAACCCTGAAGTAGTATTACAGTTACGACAATTTTATCCTGAGGAATTTAAATTGTCCAATCATAGCCGCCCACCCTATGCCTCATAGCCGCCCACTCTACAGCCCAATTCCAGCCCCAAAAGTCAGGCTGTGTAGATCCCAACTTTTCCACCAAATCAAATGCAGATCCCAACTTTTCTACCAAATCAAATGCGCCATATTAGTTTGACATTTCCCACACCCACCTGCTCCCTCATTTTTGCAAACTTAATATAGCTGGGTTGATCCGAGCTTCCATCTTCCATCCTACACAATCATCCAACATATTGCATCTCTCTCACAAGAAAATCCGAAGCTCAAGAATTTCAGCAACTAAGCATATACAGAAACTGATCCAGCAGAATCCTTATAAAGGTTTCACTTCCAAATTCTACTCTATAAATTGTAATGTTTCCTTTCGTTCATTCACAGAGAAACACATATGCATACATTCATTTATATATATATATATATACATACTCATATATGTGTTTAAGCAAACATATCAAATGTTTTACAATGATGAAAATCGAAAATGAATAAAAAGAAGAAGAAAAATAGTCTTGAAGCTTTGTCTTGCTTTGATTTCGAACCTTGATGTGGTTGTTGGCTGTATGAGTCGAGATGAGGGATGCGGCGGTCCTCGCTGCTGTCGGCCGGAGGGAGCAGAGGGTAGGGTGCTGAGACGGCTATGGCAGCTTGCTTCATCTGCTGCTGTCGGCCGGAGATCTGAGGGAGAGGCGGCGAGGCAAGGGCTTTGTCGCCGCTCTGAGCCGGGTTTGGGTAGAAATGAAGGCGGCGTCCTTCATCGACTAGAGGCGGTCGGCGATGGCTGGTTGCTGTCGTCCGTCCGACACAGAGTGAGAGGAAGAGAGGCAGGGGCAGGTCACGGCGGCGGTGCCGCTGCTGCCCGGCCACGGCTGGAGAGAGAGAGGTGGTCTGGGCTGGGTATTGCTGAGGGTGTCCGCGACGGTGGCTCGGCTGCTGTTGCCGGAAGGCCGAGAGAGAGATCGCGAGGGAGGTCAGCAGCGGCAGTCCACTTCTTCGGCTGTCGTCGGGCGATCTGTGAACGAACGGAGAGAGAGAAGAAGGTGACGGTGAGGGTGACCGGAGACGGCGCTCTTTGCCGGAGATGGGCCTCGGCGGCCGTGAATTCGGGAGAAAGAGAGAGATGGTGATGGCATGTTTCAGTGTGTGTGTGCTGTCGTGAGAGAGAGAGAGAGAGAGAGAGAGAGAGAGACAAGGGGGGGGTTTAAGGATCGAGCGGCCGGCGACTCTACCGCCGCCGGAGAAGGAAGAAGGGGGGAGGGGGAAAGGCTGCTGCTGCGCCGCTGAGGTGTGTGTGTTTGCGTGTGTTTGTGTGTGTGGGTGTGTTGAAGAAGGGATTTAGGGAAGTTTGGGCCTTAGAGAGCTGGGCCGAATTTTGTAAAGGAGTTGGGCTGAGATTATTGGGCCTGACTTAATTATTAATAGCATGGGCTGTCCCTTATACAATCAAGTGGGCCGATTTCTTTTAATAGTTTGGGCCTTTATTTTAATTGCTTGGGCTGCGAAATTTTAAAAACTAGCCCTACATTTAATTATTTTGGGTAGTCCATAATTTAA
The DNA here is from genome assembly GCF_028751815.1 of Salvia miltiorrhiza. Classification (NCBI taxonomy): domain Eukaryota; kingdom Viridiplantae; phylum Streptophyta; class Magnoliopsida; order Lamiales; family Lamiaceae; genus Salvia; species Salvia miltiorrhiza. The sequence goes on from NC_080391.1 coordinate 49,206,361, forward strand.
TTAATTTGACTATAATTAGTTTGATTAATTATTTTAAAGATGATTTGCATAATAATATTATATTATTATTATGTGCATATTTTAAGTGATTACTTATTATATGCTAAGCATGACATGTATTTGCATATGCATTTTTGCAAATAAAAGTACTCATGATTTAAATTGGTTTTCATTAAATCAAATTTTCAAAAGAAAGTCGAGTAAGAATATTGTTGGTGTTCTTAACTCAAGAATTTAGTTTTCAAATATTTATTAAATTTTGAAAACCCGGCTAAGTGAATCATAGGATGATAAGCACTTCACCATGACTTAAGATTAGATTGAGAAAACCTATTAAGAATAGAATTTCTTGTAGGCTTTATGAACCAAGGGGATTAGCGCTGCTTTCCCAAGACGAGTTTATGTGATTATGATCTTCAGGCTTTGCCTATCCAGGTGGGCTTACTTTCCAAATGTACAAAGTATGATTGAGTTATTAAGCTCTAAATGTTTCAATGAACTGCAAATTGTTTATTTAATGTAATGAAAACTGTTTATCCAATAAAATGTTTATGTGCACTCTGCTCCGTTTAAGGCTCGCAATTCATGAATCGATCGAGGTTCTCTCTTGACCTAACACGTTATTTGAGAATTGTGTACACCTATTAGCTAACTCGGTGGGTTGATCTCCATTCGGGCACTAATCATGTATGTATGAGGCGTTATAAGGGTGCTCGACGGGATGTGTTCCGGAGCATTGGGTCCCAAATGGGAACTTGACTGGGTTACGCCCTCAGTTCAAGTAAGAAGGAGAAATGGATCCGTCGGTGGCTAAAAGGTCCGGGATCACAGCGAGTAACGGAAAGGGAGTGTGACATGTGCGCACAAATGAAAGAAATTATTTTTAACATGCTTAGAAGTTATTTCACTTTAAAACCTTCTAAGTTATGTCAAGTATGATTGGATAAACTGCCTTTATTAAAATATGAGATGTTTCAGAAAATGCATGCCCACTAAGTACATTAGTACTTAGCCCAAAAATACTTTCAAATGTTTTCAGGTTGGCTGGCCGGTGCTGACGGGACGGAGCTGAGGCTAGAGTTAAATTCCTATGTTAGACTTCCGCTGTAGCAATTACTCATATCAGTCTTTTGTTTTCCCAACTTAAGATCTTTATCATAAATTTCAAATGATATACCTGACCGAGCTTAGACTCTTTACTATTAAATTTATGCCAATGAATGTCGGTTGTCAGAAGCATGAAACAAAACTTGTGATCCAAAGGGGCATAGCCCGACTTTCTATCCTATTTCGGGTTTTAACAAGGTATTTCCCTTGTTTATTTCTATGAATTATTCACACCTCGATTATATTTATTCCTTCAAGAATTGGGGTGTGACATACTTGGAAAAAAAATAAACAAAAAAATAGAAAATCGATCATTTTCCTCCCCTTCCTCCAGGTCGGCCGGTGGACCGCTGCCAAAGGACCGTCGCTGCCTTCCTCCGGCGAAGCAGCACCAAGGGCCACCACCTCCACCTTCCTCCTTCACGACGATCACCTCCCTCGATCTCAGACACGAAGGCCGGCCTCCGCCAAAAACCTCACCCCCAAACTGCCGCTGTTGTGCTCACGCCGTTCCAGACCTCGTCCACTTTCGCGAACCGTCCACCGCAGACCTCCACCGCTGCCGTCCACCGTAGACCTCGCATCATTCCAGAAATTCTTCTTCTCCCCAGACCTCCACCGTCGCCGTCCACCACAAACCTCGCGCCGTTCTTCTTCTTCCCCAAACATCCATCATCGCCGTCCACTTCTTCTCCCTAAAAAATTCTTCTTCTTCCCCAGATCTCGCACCGCCGACCTCACACCTCACTAGGGTTTGCACCCCCTTTCGCGCGGCGCCACCACCCGACCTCACGCCACCTAGGGTTTGCGCCCCCTTTCACGCGGCGCCACCACCCGACCTCACGCCACCTAGGGTTTGCGCCCCCTTTCACGCGGCGCCACCACCCGACCTCTCGCCACCTAGGGTTTGCGCCCCTTTCACGCTGCGCCACCACTCGACCTCGCGCCGCCTAGGGTTGCGCCCCTTTCGCGCGGCGCCACCACCCGACCTCGCGCCGCCTTTCATTGCTCTGGCAAGATTAAGGAATGAGAGATTTGGTAAACTAGGGCTCTGCAAAACTGAGGGCAGGGCCGCAGGGGCGGTCCGGTGGGTGGCTCTTCGCCGGAGTTCAGAGAGGAGAAGACGGGGGCTAGAATTTGAGGTAAAACGACGTCTTTTTACGCCCAACTAAACGACGTTGTTTTGGTTCCCGTCCGGCGGTGCCATATCATTTTTCAGGTCACTCAAAAATGCCATGTCAGCACTCAATTTGGGGATTTTCGAAAATCATGGAAAAATTGTTCAGACGATTACATTCAGGGAATTTTTGATAAAAAAAAAATCATGGAAAGTTTGGAAATCCGACCAAAGTTTATGATTTTTGGCGTAATTAACCCTTACTATAAATAAATAAGTGATGTGTTAATTTAGTGATAGAGTAATTAATATTTAAAGTCAAAGGTTTGAAGTTGGAGTCTATTATATCACGATCTTTAAATTTACTGTTGGTATTATCAAAAAATTTACTATAAGCAAATAATACAGTTGCAATATGCTATACTAGCTAGTAGCTATGTAGTAGTAATTCGTTTTCTTGATATATACGAAAAAAATAGTTAGACGTGTCTTAATGGGATTAGTGATCAAGTATAATTAATGACATTCATTTGTGTATAAATAGATAGGTATGTGTATCTACATATTTTATTGGATGACAGGCGATTTTCTGACTTTAATTGAATTTAATTCTATCAATTCTTTGTTTCCTAGATAATAATGATATAATGTCATTAGATTAGACTCATTAATTACCATATAATATGCTTCTCGATATATCTTAGCAACTTTTGTGTTTTTTTCTTGCAAAATGGCTTATTACATTAATGCTTACGTGCAATTTAGAATTTATTTTACGTGTTTATCCTTTGGTCGCATTAGCATACCTTTCTTTAATTGAGGCCACTTTTTATACTTTTTTTACATATACTTGATAATTAGTTAGTGTCTTTATATGTATTCTCATAGTCTGGTGATTTTATTTGATTATATATCAAACAAAGCTCAAACTGAAAACTCAAACTTATACTGTAAAATTATATATACATCATGACTTGTGGTTTAATATTCGAAATGGCGCATTGGTCACATTGCAACGAAGTAATTTTTATCGAAGTCGGAATCAATATGCATGAGACTAAATTCATGACAAGTAATTGGTGATCGAACCAAAAAACAGTAACCAATAGATCTCAATATTTTATAATGTATATTAGTCTATCCAAGACACCCACAAATCTTATCTTCGTAATAAAAATCCTTAAGATCAATCATATATATATATGCATTAATTCAAATGAGTTTAGGTGTTTATCATGTAAAATATGGACCATTTTCAATCTTTATATCGTGAATGTCTACGGCAGATTTATCACTTTGACGTACAAATTTATAATTCAGTGTTCAGATCCCCTAGGTATAGCCAAAAAAAAGTTGAATTAGTAACTTTTTACAGGCAATTCATGATAGTATCATTGGGACGTGGTAAATACATTAAATTTAAGAGTGAATTCATATATGTATAACATTGAAAAGGACAGTAGAGTTGGAATGAAGCACGTAATAAACAAGAATATATGCCAGCTAAGCAGCATATAAATTGTAGTAGTTTGAAAAATCCATGCAACCTCTGATTTTGATGTACGTGACTAGACCCTTCATTCTAATTGATATATACTATATTTATTCATCATTTTCTCTTTTCCACATAATTGAAGTTCATCTCAAGAACTATATATTTGTAGAAAGGTATTGATTTTACGAAGATTCTATAAGTGCAATGCGAGAATTTAATTAAATTAATTTGATCGGTGTGTGAAAAGGCATGAAGATTCTAATTTGATCGGTGCACTATATTGTGAAAATGTGCAAAACTGAACTTTTGGAAATTGAAAGAGGAAACTGGAGAAACAAAAAGATTAAGGTTTCAAACTCTTTGATCTCATAATAAATTTTAAATACGAATTGAGAAGCAACTTACATGCATGCCTAACATTAACAAAAAAGGTTAAAGAGAGAAAATTATGGTTTTAGATAATAACATAAATAAGCCCATTATCTTTTTAGTCAATCAATTGTTAGATAATAATAATAATAATAATAATAATAATAATAATAATAATAATAATAATAATAATAATAATAATAATAATAATAATAATAATAATAATAATAATAATAATAATATTGAGGGCATTAGTAATTATCAATTTAAAACCATGCACATATAAATGCATCCTTCCATTATAATGCAATTATTAGTAGCAGTAGCAGCCATTCATTCGTGATGATGTAGGAATTCGAATCTAAATCTTGTATCATTTTTTTTTTGAAGTTAAATCTTGTATCATTTCAGTTGCATATAATTTGCCGAACTCCTCGAAAAATTTGCAAACATCTTTGTTGGGTTTGAGCTGAATTATATCTATCAAACATCATGACCAAATTTTCATTTAATTAAGTTTAAAAAAGGGAATTTTTGAACAAGCAGATCACTACAACTTAGCTTTGAGAAAATAGATGATAATTTATTCTGAGAAGACCAATTCAACCTTTCAAAATTTAATTTGAGTCTACCACACAACTTCTTAGAATTCTAAAAGTATAATTGCAATGAGAAATTATTATTAAGATTTTAATTTGGGGGTTATATGGATAAAATAGTATACAATTGTTAATATTTTTATAATTATTTTAAATAAAGGACTACTAATAAATAAAATAAGAGGTGTGTAAAAAGTTATCCAACATTGAAACAACTTGAAGCCCAACGTATCCAAAAAATTCACAACTAACCATTTTTTAAAAGGAAGCAGAATTACATAAAATGGGCAGACAGAAACGGCCCAATTACATAATGAAATATATAGTGCTGTTTGGATTGACATCAAATTATGGTATTTAAAATAAAATTTGTGTACTTTACAATCAATATTGAAATAATATAACTACTATAATATATATATATATATATTATATAATATATATATATATATATATATTATTTTAATTATAATTATCATCATGCATCGCACGGAGAACAAATCTAATGAAACTGTAAGCCTAAACAGCGTACAATACAAGACTTTGAATATATTGTTCTAGCGCGTCAAATTTATACATAAAACTCGTTCTAATATATATATAAGGAGTGGATCATGTAGATCCCACCCCTTATAATAGTATATAGATCCTAACTAAGGACCGCATTATGTGTACATGACGCGCTAGGAGAGTGACACGTGACGGATGCCTTCCAAGGTAAAATACACAAAATGATAAAATAGGAATAAAATTTTGGAAATTATAATATATATATATATATATATTTATTTACCAAAAATTCATTTTTTTTTCACGACTTTCGTCAAAATTATGCATGTAATTGAACACCAATATGCATAAAGGTAAACACAAATATGCATGACGCTAGATAGAAATATGCATGGTCCGTATGTGACCCATCTGAAAAAGTATGATCCGTCAAATGACCAGCAGCGAGAGCTACCTGACGATATCGCATAATACTATGCATATAGTTCAACACGAATATGCATAAAGAAAAATATAAATATGCATACCGTTACACACAAATATGCATAGCATTATTCGACGGCGAGAGACACCAGAGGGTTTGCATACTGATACTTTCTCATGCATATTTCTATCCAACGTTATGTATATTTAGATTTATGTTTATGCATATTGGTGTTCAATTATATGCATAATATATATATATATATAGGGAGAGGTTCAAATAAGAACCACTAAATAAAATTAGAACAGAGAACCATTTTAAGCCATTCGATCATCAAGATCTACGGTGGATGCATCATCTTGGTGGATGAATGCAGATCCTGGGTTCGAATCCTCAAGGGAGCAAAAATTTTATTATTTTCGGATGCATTAAATTTAATAGCGAATGCATTAATTTATATAGTAGATGCATTGATTTTAATGGTTCTTATGTTCTCACGATAAGTGTGGTTCTCACTATAACCGCACCCTATACATATATATATATATATATATATATATATTAATTTTTTTAATTTTTGAAATGATTATTTTACCCGTCCGTGTTTTTTTCCTTGAAATGCTTTGGAAGGTCTCGGGAGGCTGCTGCCACGTGCCGTGCTTCTAGTGAGCCACGTGACCCCATTATGTGGTCCAAATTTGGACCTATGTACTATGAGAGAGTGGATATTATAGGATCTCACCCCTATATATATATATATATATATATATATATTCTCGAATAGGGGGCGGTTATTCAATAAACCACCCTTATTTTAAGAATTACGAACCAGCAAAAATGCATGAATTTTATGTATAACACGCATGAATAAATTGTATAAAGGTATGAATTGCGAAAAATAATTTTTTGCTACCTTTGGGATTCGAACTCAGGACCATGAATTTATCCAACAAGGTGATGAATCAACCGTAGATCTTGATGATCTAAGGGCTGAAAATGGATCCTAATTTATATTTTAAGAAGCGTTTTTATTTTAACCTTCCCCTTCTCGAATATATATATATATATATATATATATATATATATATATATATAGGGAATGACTATTGTGAGAGCACCTCTTAAATTAAGAAATAAAAACTAGGAAAAATGTATGAATTTTATGTAGAATACGTATGAATTCGCTGTATAAATATATAAATTGCGATAAATAAATTTTTGCTACCTTTGAGATTCGAACTCAGGACTATGAATTCATCCAACAGGATGATGAATCAACCGTAGATCTTGATGATCTGAGGACTGAAAATGATTCTTATTTTATATCTTAAAAAGTGTACTTATTTTAGCCTTCCCCGCTTTAATATATATATATATATATATATATAGGAAGAGGTTCTAATAAAAACCTCTGTTAAAATGAGAACTAGGAACCTAATCTTGACCTTTTAAATATTAGATCTAATGGTTAGGATTTAGTCAACAAAAGAAACTGTGCATCTATTATATTTTACTGTGCACTTAAAAAATATGCAATTTATGCAATTGAAACCAACAATGCAAAATACTCAAGCAAATCGAAATTGTGCATCTATGCAATTGAAACTGTGCATCTATGCAATCGAAATTGTGCATCTGTAGTTTAATCTCAGCCCTCTATTTTATTTAAATCAATGGCTTTAAATTGGTTTCTAGTTTTCATCTTAAGAGGGGTTTTTATATTAACCATACCCTATATATATATATATATATATATATATATATATATATATACCTATATATATATATATATATATAGATATATTGGGGAGGACTACGGTATAAACACTTCTTAACATATGACATACGAATTATTTAAAATGTATGGATTTTGTGTAGAACACATATGAATTCACTGTGTAAATATATGAATTGCGAAAAATAATTTTTTTACTACCTATGAGATTCAAATTCGGGACTATGAATTCATCCAGCTAGGTGATGAATCAACTGTAGATCTTGATGATCTAAGGGCTGAAAATTGTTTCTTTTTTATATTCTAAAATGTGTTTTTATTTTAGTCCACCCCTATATAAAGCACTTATGAAATGTTATCAACGTATCAAAGTTTATCGAATTAAGAAAAACAATTACCCCGAAATCCTGAATTACACATTTTTTTCTTGATACCTCGTACATCCTTGATCAGCTCTTAACTACGTACTTATTCATTCGTCTCAAATTTGATAATTATTTTGAAACTAAATGTGACATTCAATAATTAATTTGCAACTAAATAGTTAGCTCATTTTCAGCTCCTTTGTATATACTTACTTTTTTTTTTCTTTTGAGTCTAGTTCGATAATAAAATAATTTAAAAAAATGTAAAAAGAAATAATAAATTCTAAGAATAGTGTAAAATAATCAAATTAATTTTAAACCAGATTTTCACAATATTCTTTATCAATCAACTTCAACTCATATTGGTCATGATTCTCTCGATTCAATAAGTTCAAATGAATTGGTGTAGGCCAAAAAAAAAAGGGCAAATGGTTTTTAATACCCACTTTTATAATACATCTATCAAATCTACCCACCTATATAAAACATCTATGAAAAATACCCACTTCATTGTGAAATACTCCCTCCGTCCCAGCCCAATAGGCTCGTTTTCCATTTTGGGACGTCCCAGCCCAATAGGCTCAGTCTTAAATTGGAAATAATTAGGATCTTCTTAATTTTTAATTAAGGAAAGATATACCCTTTAATTTCTCACTCTAATATTCATTTCTCCCCACACTCTCTCTCTCTCTTTCTCTCTCTCTCTCTCTTCGACTTCCCCTCCCCTCTTCAACAGCCAGAACGTCGCCGCCGACACCAGAGCTCCGGCGACACTCTCTCTCTCTCTCTCTTCGACTTCCCCTCCCCTCTTAAACGGCCAGAGCGTCGCCGCCGACACCAGAGCTCCGACGACACTCTCTCTCTCTCTCTCTTCGACTTCCCCTCCCCTCTAGAATCCGGCGAAAGCAGCAGCAGACGGAGCCTACCGGCATCCCCCTCAGATCTCGCTTCCCTTTCGCCATTTCCATCACCGCCGCCCCCTCCCCCTTCTCTCTCTCTCAACAACGAGCGGCGCCACTGACTCTCCAGAGCTCCGGCCACACAGATCCGCCGCCGCCTCAAGACTACAGCCCCTGCTGTGCCGCCGCCGCCTCTCCTTTGTCGGTGGACGGTTCGGAGCCCCCACCGCCGCCGTTCTCCGTCTCCACCGCCGCCTCTAAGCTTTTGATTTAGGGTTTTTTGATTTGGTAGAAAGTTTCTGAAAGTTTGATTTCTCAGTTCTTGATTTAGGGTTCTTCATTTGCAAATTCGATTAATTGAAGCATTTTGATTGTTGCTGAATTTCGATTGTTGCTGATTGTTTGATTTTTGATTGTTGCTGATTGTTTTGATTTTCTCAGTTCTCTGATTGTTTTGATTTTTGATTGCTGATTGTTTCATTTCGATTGTTGCTGAATTTGCAGATTCGAAAGTTTGATTTCTCAGTTTCTGTGAAGCATTTTGATTTAGGGTTCTGTGAAGCATTTCTCAATTTGATTAATTGAACAAATGTGATTAAGGAAAATAAGAGAACACTTAAAACATTAATTGTTGGTGGACCACACCATTTACCTACCAAAAAGTGACTTTCTTAATCTCCGTGCCGAAAGCAACTGGGCCTATTGGCCTGGGACGGAGGGAGTACCTTTCTTACCCCTAGGCTTAATCTCTAAAAATAAGCTTAATTGGTATATCGGCTGGAAACTTTCCTCGTGCCCGATAGGTTACTCTGTAATCTGGGTCTGGACTGTGAGACAACGCCACGTACTGTTAAGCAAAAAAGATTAAAATTGAGTCTTGTTCAAATTGATCCCGCGCTTCTCAAAATGGTATCAGAGCGGGTTTTTATAGAGGAATTATATAATTTTTAGTTTATTTTATTATTAACCCATGTGGGAGGAGACTCCATTAAAAGTTCATGAATCCGGACGAGTGTCCGAGATGTGTACACTACAGGAACTCTCTCCAGAATCTGGAGATAGAAACCAGTCGCCTATTAGGCGATCTCAGATGGAACAATCGAGTCCTCGTTACCAACCTACGACGAGGAGGAGATATCGAGTTTATTCGCGAGGTCATCGCGAGTATCCAATTCTATCATGAGCACCTCATGAGAATGGCGGCAGCCAGAACAAGAATTGAACAAAACATGGACGAGGACCATCAGTCACACGATTGATGGAACAGAAAGACAAGGCGGGAGTAGCTTATCCGAGCTACCACAAGATCGAGCCAGACTCTTCCGACAACGTCAACTTGCGGGAGATTCAGAAAACGGTGGAATATTACGGCAACAAGCTGTATGAACTACCGATGGAGATAAGCAGAATATCACTCAAACAAGAGGAAATCCTTACCCTCTTGCGTGATATCCAGAAGAGAATGGAGGAGATCGAAAGGCGAAAACCATGTTCCGGAAGAATTCGGAATCAATGGTCCAAAGACCCGACGAACCCACTCCTATTTGATGCAGCGCCCAAGGAGTTGCAGCCGGAGGACATAATCCGAATCATGAAAGGCAAATATCATGAATAGCCTTGACAGAATCGGATTAGAAGATCTACAAGAGTTAGCAGAATCTTTTGTTAACCTCAATATGGTGGATCTAAAGATGAACCAAGGAGATGAGGGCCCCAAAATTGAGCCTCAAGGAGAAGAATCGTCAGGAAAAGGGATAGCCCAAGACGATGCAAGCCGGTTCCAACGAACCCGACGACGGAGGCCTCAGATGCAGAATACTCCTGTTGGGAAAGTCACACTGGAACCAGTCCATCCATATGGATTGATCCTCAACCTTGACGAAGCCAGCTTCAAAGAATGGGAGGGTCTCATCGACGAATGGGCTTCATCATTGAAAGTCGTAATCGCTACAATTGATTACGATAAGAAAGAATTTGCCAGAGTCTTCGAAGCCAGTTTGGCAGGAATGGCAAAACAATACTGGGACAAACTTGAGGTTCCAGTAAGGGAAGAAATGTTTAGTAGTACATCCATGTATGACATCATCAAGGAGATTACTAAGCAGATTAAAATCCATTTCTTAGGAATGGGTTTTTTCGAAGGATCCGCAGAGGAGAAACGCAAGAAATATCAACAGGCACTACACAATCTAAGATTGATGGTGCTGGAGCCAAAAGCTCTCGATGAATTTCTGCGACTTTATACCCTATATGTACATATGGGGGAAGTTGAAGATCAGACAGCCATGGACCTCTTTTTCCCAAAATTTCCAAGTCCATGGAGGGAAATGCTCATCAAGGAGTATGTTTCACCAGGAAAATATCCCCTCGATAGTGCTTCAAGGAGGATGTCTTATGTTCATAAGAAGCTGTCCGAATGGTGCCAGAAGGCAGCGGACCAGAGGAACCTCAAGAGATTGAGGAGACTCAACAAGAGATCCCCATTGATGTGCGACAACATTGATCTTCCAACAGAGATTGGTGCTGAGTTGCTATATCAAAAAAGGAGCCGAAAGAAACATAGGTACCAACCCTATGAGAGAAGGTCCAGAAGAAGTTCTTGGAGGCCAAAAACTATGTGGACCAGACAGAAGGCACGCTCCTACAAATCAGGCCAACGGAGCGGACCCTCAAGAAACCGATTCTCAAATCAAAAGAGAATCCCGGCGAGAAAAACTTTCAGGCGTACTCAGGCCAAAGTAAATGAAAGTTTCAAGGATTGCAACTGCTGGTCGTGCGGTGCAAAGGGGCATATTTCAACCAATTGCCCAGACAACGAGAAAAGGGAGATAAGAAGATTCGAATCCACACCGGATATCGAAGACGCTGTCTACCACCAGAAATTGATACCCGTGTATCAATTTGAAGATATATCCTCTGATGAGAGTATATATGAGCAAGAAGAAGTCTTTAGTTCTGAAGATTCGGAGATGACCGATGGATCAACCGGAGCCGAGTCAGACTAAAGAAGAGCACGAGGTTCACCACACCCAGAAGGAGGATCAGAATGGATTTACTAGCCATTTCCTGATTCCACAAGAAGAAGTGGTGAAGAAGCTCGTGAGAAAACTCAAGAAGGAAACCGAAGAGGTTCAAACCTACCAAGGGTTTTCTAATGGAAGATTGAATCGAGTTTTAAATAGCTTGATTCCAACCAAGAGGAAGCATCATGTCTATTTTGGCGTCACAAGCCAAGAAACGGCGCTTCCAATTGAGATCACAAGTAACCAGGTGGAGATCCAGCTGGTTCCGGCCGAAGATATTAGGCAGGATCTCAAGAAAATGAAGCCAGAAGTCGCAAGTACGATGAAATGGATTCATATTGGAGCAATTCAGTTGGTGATCAAATCTTCCCTCTTCCCAGGGACAGACCAACCGATTGACGTCGCACTCTGCGATAAAAGGGTCAAAGATGCCAGAGAATCAGTTCTTGGAGCTTTTTCAGGCAATCTCTATGCCAAGAAGATTATAACCGAGTTCTACCCGCAAATCGCTTATAATCTGCAAGATTCATCCTTCAGCCGAGCCCTGACTCTCTATCAGGACTACAAAAAGAAGGAGTACATGACAGATGGAAACAGGCCATACTCACTGACTTATCAAGTCTCGTATGCCCTATCAAATTCCCATCATACAGAATTATTTCTGGGAAAAGAATTTATTGAAATCCCAGAGATATTCAAGGAAGTAGCCAAGGCAGCCCCTCCAAACCGAGTGGAAATTCCCCGGATCAGGGAAATCGACATCGATGTTGGAGACAAACCGGTGCTTAGCCATACCCAGAGTCTCAGACTGGGAGCACCAAGGCTATCATTCCAAGGAAATAGGTTAACTTCAGGGCCTATTACAAGAAGTTTCTCTCAGTCATACGAGAGAAGGGCAATCCAGGAAACACTTGCTCCGGACATGAGAATCAAGTTCAAATGTCCCGAAGGATGGAGACAGGTTTCCACAAGATTTGATACAACAAGCATGGAAAACAAGTTTTCTTGTAGTATGTTGTATTATTTGGCGAATCCAGGCGACAACCGATACATCGGAACTCTGGAGGTTGGAGGTTTTGAAATCCAGACCGAAGGCCAAGCCGGACAAGAAGCAGATGTCCTGTTCTTAGGACGAAATTTCCTTGACAAATACAAACCATGGTCATGGAAATCAGGAGGAATGGAGATCACCATTGGACGCCAAAGAGTGATGATCCAATGACCAGTCCATTTTCGATATACATCTCTGTAGGGATGTTATACGAGAAATTCAAAGCAGAATATTTTGCTGCTTATGTGGATTCGGGAGCAGGAATCTGTACAGCAAAACGAGGAGTCTTTCCAGCAGAAGTGGAAGAAGATCTACCTCGAATTGCAGGAAGGGATTTCTCCAAAAAGATTTTGCTTCTATCAAAAGGAGTAAAGCAAACGGAAATATTGATCGGCGGAGCAGGACAGACACCTTGGTATAAGGTCAAGACTCCACCAATTTATTTCCATGATACCGGCGCAGATATATTATTTGGGAATAATTTTCTGCAAAGCTTCAAGCGGTATATTCAAGACAATGAGGCCAGAAGGCTAGTGTTCACAACCAATTGTGATCACAAGATCATTGTACAAAGGCTCCAGGGAGCTTTTCATCGTTCGATGCCAATCAAATTCCGCAGCAAGCGTGGTGATGATGGCAGACTCCGGAGACCCCAAATGAAGGATCAAAGGAGATTCGGAGAAGTTTTGCTCAAATGCAGAACTGAGGGATTCCCAAATCTCTCTGAGGAAGAAACTCAAATCCTCAAAGTATCCCTGATATCACATAAAGATATCAAGGAAGAAGAACAGGTGTCCATAGCCGACGTCAAAAGGAGAATCCAGAAGTGTTACCACAAGGATCCTTTGGCATGGTGGGACAAGAACCAGCTCAAGGCTACCCTGAAAGTTAAAACTGGAAAGGAGCATGAGTTTGTTAGGTTCAGACCTATCCTGATGAACACTCAAGATCAACAGGATATGAGGAGCATAATCAAGGAACACCTTGATTTGAAGCTGATCGAACCAGGGAAGTCGCCCTACAGCAGTCCTGGATTTCTGGTGAGAAATCATGGGGAGATCAAGCGAGGAAAGCCAAGATTGGTCATTAATTATAAAGGGATTAATGACATTCTTGAGTTTGACGGATACTTCATCCCAAGCAGAGAACACCTCATCAACTGCATTAGAAGTGCAAAGGTATTCTCAAAGTTCGATTGCAAATCGGGTTTCTACCAGATTCGCATGGAGGAGGGAAGTAAGAAGTTCACAGCTTTCTCAACTCCACAGGGAATTATGTCTGGAATGTCATGCCAATGGGGTTAGCCAACGCGCCTCAGATATTCCAAAGAAAGATGGATAATCTCTTCAAAGATTATTCTTCGTTTATGTTTGTTTACATTGATGACATCCTTATTGCATCAAAAAACATTCATGATCATGTCAGGCATCTGGAGATCTTTGCGGATGTTTGTCAACAAGAAGGACTAGTGCTGTCAGAAAAGAAGGCAGTCATAGCCACCCAGAAGATGGAGTTTCTGGGGATCGAGATCGATGAATCTGGGATAATTCTACAAGATCATATTGTGGAAAAAGTCCAGGGATTTCCGGAGGACCTCAAAGAAAAGAAGCAGCTCCAAAGCTTTCTCGGAGTTGTCAATTTTGCAGGGATGTTTATCAAAAACCTTGCAGAACATAGAAAGATCTTCAGTCCACTACTGAAGAAAGATGTTCCATTCATATGGAAGGAAGAACATCGGGAGGGTATGAAGAAGTTGAAAGAGATTTGCAAAAATCTCCCGAAGCTTTCAGTACCACAAGACGAGGATAACTTAGTCCTCTATACAGATGCGAGTGATTTCTGGTGGGCAGCTGTGCTCACAAAGATCACCCCTTATGGAGAAGAACCTTGCAGATACTGTAGTGGTCTTTTCTCCGACGATGAAGCTGTGCGATGGCACATCAACGAAAAGGAATTCTTTGCAGTGCGAAAGGCGTTTAAAAAATGGCCGCTTTTCTTACTGGCTAAGAAATTTGTTTTGAAAGTAGATAACACTAACGTTAAAGCTTTCTTAACAAAAAAGATTGAATCTAAGCCTGAAAAATCTAGATTGCTTAGATGGCAAGCAGAATGTCAATATTATGATTATGATATTGTCATCTTGAAATCTGATCAGAATGTTATTGCAGATTTCCTTACAAGGGATGGAGCTCCCTGAAAGGGAGGCCATCGAGGCAATACAAGGGCAGCTCTTCGAAAGCCTAGAGCTGCTACAACAAGAATGGCAGAAGTGTGTTCTACACACTAAACAAGCGGGGAAGATACAAGCGGCTGACGAAGCCCAAGTGTCCAACCAAATCGATGTTTGCTTCATGAAGATGTTCAATCTTCAGGAGGTACTCAACAAGCCGCTCTTGCGCGCTGTCCGTGAAAATCGGGCTAAAGCAATGCTTTCCGTACAGGACGGATTACCTGTAGCAGGGGATTCAAGTACCCCTAGCACGAGTCCTAAGGCGCTGGTTTTACAGCCAGAGCCCCAAGGAAAAGATGTTGTTAAGGGGTCACACCCTGAATCAACATGTCAACCCTCCACATCTGGGGTAAAAGATGAAGAGATCAATCTTAGGCCCATGACAGGCCAAGTTAAGGTTGATACTAATTTTATTGATATTTCTCCCTCTTGGCAGTTGTATCAAAACAGGTGGGAGAAACTTCTCACAAGGAAGGGCATTAATCCGGGAAATTGCCGGGTTGATGTTGCAGGAAAATATCCAAGAGTTTGGACGACTCCAGGAGCCAATCCAAACGACATCAAGGAATGGTATGAGTTTGGGGCTTTGGCCTCAGTTTATACCACCTCTCCAGCCTTCAACGAGATCAGGGGTCTACCTAAATGGATCCAGAGAACGGTGTTTGAAGCCTGGGAGAACAACGAGTCCCTTAAACGGGGAGATGTTCTGGAACTGTACTTCTTCAGCGCAGCACCAGAACCTGTTGGAAAAGGAACTCATGAAGCTTTCCACTTCATCAAGCTTCGGAGACCAGATACGGGGGCCTTGAACTGAATCAAAGTTCCCGAATTCAATGCCGCAATCGTCTCAACATTTACGGAGGAGCAAATCTCCACGAGACGAGCATGGGGTCTATGGGTCTGTCTCACAGAGATGGACAAAATGAAGTCCAGATTCAAGTTCTTTCAAAGTTCAGATCTGGGCACGTTCCTGGTTAACACGATGACAGGAACAACAACCGAGTTTGCCGAAAAATCTTTCGAGAAAAAGAGGCAAACGATTTGGGGAAACAGGATAGCGGGGAGCCAGGAGACTCGTCGCAAATTCTGCAATATGGCTCATTTGGGCCAATGGATCGAGAAAATCTGCGATCAATGTTCATTGCAGAAGGAGCCAGAATTCGGCAAAGGTTTCTTCCCGAAACCTGACAGAAAGAGGTTCCGGTCTGACGAACACGACAAGCATCAGACTCCAAAGGGGAGGACCCCTCGGGCACCAAAAAAGTAAGGTGGCCGACAGAGCCAAGTGAATCATGTGATTCACAGCAAGGATCGGACCCACAAAAGAAACGACAAAAGTGGGTGGAATGACAGGAGGACCACTCACCAAACGCTCCAGGACAAAAGTGAGTGGAAGGAAAAGCAGCCGGCCCCTACCAGCATTATCACAAAGCGATAAAGCAAGGGTCCAGCACCATGTGATGACACCAACAAGTGTCGGCAATAATGGCCAACAAAAGAAGGTGGATGTCACATTCAAACCAGCTGGCCATGAAGATAGCATCCGAGGCCAACCACCAAGCAATAATAGAGGGTATCAAACCTCTATAAAACCACAAGTGCTGGAGAGAAGAAGAGAATCCGAAAATCACACAACATTTTCACACACCACTTCCTCTCTCTAGAAAATTATCTTTGTAATTTTTAATTTGTTTTCAAAGTTTTTCCGTTTTTAGTTTAGTTTCCTTTTTATTTTATGTACACAAGGATTAGCTACTATGAGTAGCTAAAACAAGTTAGTCTCCTCCCTTGGGGAGTATTTTATGAAATAAATTAAATTTTATATAATCCCTCTATAAACACTTAGTTTTTGTCCAACTATTCCGGGTTGAGTAAAAATATTTTCTTTATTTTTCCAACAAAGTATTTAGTCGGCACTTAGTGAAGGGGAAGGGTTGCAACCATCTCTTGCGAGTGCGTGGTTGGTGCGTGCCGGGGAGGCAGACGAGCCGTAAAACGCAACAAGACCGACTCCTGAAGAAGACCAGTCGACAAAGGTATAATGTTGGTTAAATTTAAGATTTATTTTGAAGTGTTTACGGAAGCATGTTGGGCCTGATAAGGTCTTTTTAGACTATTTATAATTTGAACATGATATTTTGATAAGAAATTTAGGATTTGCTAAAGGGTAGTTTTGGCATTAATTATGAGTTGGATATGGTTGATATGTGTTTTGTGAAAGTGGGTATTTTTGATAGATAAGTTATGAAGGTGGGTATTTTAAATTTTGACCAAAAAAAAAAAAGAGAGCCAAAAATCTCACATTCAATGTAACTCTTGATATATATCGCAGCCAAATGTGATTACTTGCATTGTTTATATCCACATGCGTGTCAGAGTCATGCAGGTCTCATCATATTGTTCTACATATTAATAAGAAAAATAATGCTTTTAATTAATTAAGATCATAACCATGCAAAATTTATTCTAAGTGCTGAGATGAACGTCAAAGCTGTTCTTTTGGTGGGAGAAACATTTTAATAATTTGTTTATAATTCCTCAAGTCAAAGATGCGTATATAAAATCTTTAGATTAATTGGCGGTGCAGAAATTAAAGGTAACTTTATACTATATATCAATATATTAAATTGTCCTTTGGTACAAAATTATATATATTTTACTTTGAAAGGAATATTAGTTAAAGTATGTTTGAGTTCTATGAATTGAATATTTTTCTGAATCCGTGCACTTAATTATTTTTCTTGATTACGTTTCTATACTTCATTTATTTTATTTTAAATGTGTTCCAGTATTTTTATTTGTACAACAGAAGTTCATATACTTTTGTTCATATACGTGGCAAAAATTGCGTTTGCAACAAGCTAATCTTGACCTAAGTCCTATTTAAAAATAAAAATAAAAAAATCTTGACCTAAGTCAAAAGATAACGACTCAATTTTGTTGTTAGCAAAAGTTAAAACTTTGACAAATAAAATACATTATCTCAAAACAATAAAATAATAATTGGAGTGAAGGAACCGAATTCACTACAAATTTCGCCGAAAATAGCTACGGAAATTTCCGTAGCTAAAAACACTAATTCCGTAGCTAAATAGTTTTACCTACGGATAGGAAACGGACGTCATCCGATGATATATGGCTCGTTGCTAAATTTTTAGCCACGGTAAAGCGTTCTATCGTTAATGTTAGCTACGGATTTAGCTATGGAAATCTCCCTCGCCGGAGTGTGTCGCCTCGTCGCCTAACGATCAGCAACGGAATTAGCTATGGAAAAATCCGTCGCTAAGTGGCTATGAAAACATTCATACCTAGTCTGTCAGTAATCGAATCCGGCGATCGGAGTTTTTTTTTTTCCGGCGATTTGGATTTAGCTAAGGAAAAATCCGTAGCTAATTCGTAGCTAAGTTGCTAAATTTTGTATTTTTTATTTTAATTTTTGTTTACCTAGTTACAACCTGTTACATACTCGATTTTCAACAATTAATATTATTTCAATATCCAACACACATACTCATTATCCAATCAACTATTTTAATACCAATTAAACACCTAATAATAGTCAATATCAAAGCCATAAACCAAAATAGTTTAGAAATCATCACATACTATCTAACAAGTATTTCAAAACCAAACACCTAGAAATAGTAGTCCATTAACCAAAATAGTTTAGAAATCACATATCTAACAAGTATTTCAAAATTAAACACCTAGAAATAGTAGTCCATAAACCAAAATAGTTTAGAAATCACACATGTATGATCATGGAACTTGCGGTGGTGGATTTGGATGGCTAGTGGCGCTACTTGATTGCCCTTGCAACTGCTTGATAATCTCCATTGCAACTTTAACTTGTTCCTCTAATCAAGATGTCCTTTCTCGCTCTGCTTGCAGCTGCTGCTCTACATCTCCTAGGCGAGTGACATACTGCTCTTTGTCGATATCGGACATAGCTGAAGTGCTACTCTCTCCTGAAATATCGATTTTCAAGGTTGATGCGAGGCTACCTGTGCCTAACAATCTTTGCTTTTTATCTAGACCGCCTCCTAAGACATCCAAATAAATCTTGTTCATATCCACGGGCGTATCAGGATGAGATCGGCCCATCTCCGCAGCAATTTCTTGTACATCCACCATATTGATAAAAAATATTGTATTTTTTTTAATTATTATGCCCAAAGAAAGGAAAAACACACTCACACTCTAGCCCTCTAGGTGACTCGAACCTCCGACCTATTGATTGGAGGAGAAGCGTCTTACCAACAGACTGCGCTTCATCGTCGATAAAAAATATTGTATAAAATATATTAAGATACATATTAAAGAATTTTAAATAAGACTTGCATCGATTCTTTTAGACTTCTTATCGGTGTAAGTCTCATCATTCTTCACATGGAAAGCTCGAAAAGAATCATAGATCGATCACACTTGACACTGAGACTCCCTTCGCTGCAGCCTGTTTATGAAGATATAAATAAACTATACGATAAATAATAACAACAATAATAATAATAATGATATTAACTTAAGGTACTCACCAACTCTTGAGCGATAACCTCGACAGATTTTGACTCACCGTTATGTTTGACAATCCTGGTGCCCGGTCTATCAGGCTCAGATAACCTGCATTGTCTTGCCTATTCCGACTTTGCTTTGACACTTTCGGTATCCCGATACTGACAAAAGCCCTCCCATGCATCATCTTCAATGTATCCAGGCATACCTCCTCCCTCAACTGTATTATCCCTCTTTAACTTCATGTTGTACACGAAGTCACTATATCTCATGGCTGTCCTTTGAGACCATTTTTTGTAGACTTGATTCTCAAACTTTTCGGACCATGTGTACAGTTTCTATAGAAAAATTGTTCATTAATATTCATTAAGGATAAATGTAAAATAACATAAATCAATATATAACACTTACTTTGAATTCATCAAAGTACAATCTTTTGATGTTGTTGGGAGTCGATTTCCAATTAAAGTTAGTTGGGTTCTTCACTTTCTTGAAAGATGTGGTAATCACACTAGATATCTTCTTGTGTGATCCTACCACCCTACAAAATGAAAAATTTAATAAGTTCACGAGATATATCATTTAGGATACACTTTTCTTTTCCTTTTCCAATATACACTTTTCTTTTCCTTTTCGAATAATCTAAATTAATTTGGTAATTTTCTTTTTAGTCCGTGTATAAAAATGATTATTTTGCTATACTAAAAATAAAAATTGTTCACTCACATAAAAAATTTAAATATTAGTCATTTTTTGTGCAAAAATATAAATTTACCCTTAACATTAAAAACTTAAAAATTAGCCATTTTTTCTCTTTCCATTCTATTCTTTTCTTCCAAAACTTCTTTCAGCAGTGGCTCTTTCTTTCTAAGAAACAATAACTCTATCTCTCTATACACATGACATACAAAGTGTATCCAACAACAAAGCCAATCACCAACGGCGGTCCCGTCCCCATTGCTGTCAACGGCGGCGCCAACCTTACATTCCCGGCGACCAAAGCTCAGCTCTATAATGCCAATTGACCGGCGTACCGCCCACAACCACCGCGACGAGGTCATTGGCGGAGCTGCTGCTGCTCCATCAGCCTTTGGACGACTCTCTTAATCATCCTCGTCCTCCCCCTCATCGTTGTTGCCGTGTTCTACGCCGTCTACCGCCCGCACTGACTGTCGTTCTACGTCGCCTTGCTCCAGCTGAGAATTAATTGAATTCAAGCTCAAATTCACAACCAACACTATTGTCAGTTGTGAATTAATTTAATTCACAAGTAGCAATAATGTTGGTTGTGAATTCAAATTTTAAAACTTGAATTCACAACCAACACTATTTTTAGTTGTGAAATCAAGTTTTAAAACTTGAATCCACAACTGGATAACTAGTGTTGGTTTTGAATTAATTGAATTCACAACCAAGAAGTGTTGGTTGTGAATTCAAATTTTAAAATTTGAATTCACAACCAACACGATTTCTAGTTGTGAAATCAAGCTTTAAAACTCGAATTCACAATTGGATAATTAGTATTGGTTGTGAATTCATGTTTTAAAGCTTGAATTCACAACTGAAAATAGTACTATTCGTAAATTCAAGTTTTCTATCTTGAATTTACAATTAGAAATAATGATACTCGTGAATTCGAGCTTTAAAATTCGAATTCGCGATTAGCACTATTTTTAGTTGCGAATTCAAGCTTTAAAATCGAATTCACAACTGAATAGTTAGTGTTGGTTGTGAATTCGAGTTTTAAATCTTGAATTCACAACTATAATTAATGCTAGTTGTGAATTCAAGTTCAAAAACTCAAATTCACAACTAGAAGATCGGTGATAATTTTTAAATTTTTTATGTGAAGGATAAAATGGTAAGTATGATTAATTTTTTAATTTTTTATTTAGTAGACAAAATTTTATTTTTACTATTGCAAAGTAGCAATTTTCAAATCCACTCTTTTTTTATACTATATATTCACCTCATTGGAAAGCATCCTGATTCAAAAACCGGTTGATAGAATCTAATAAGTTAGACATAAATAAAATAGTTTCAATAGGAACATTGCAACTAATGTTTAATTTCAGTATACTACAAATTTTACAGTAAATTAATCTCATCGAAATCTAGAGGTTACATGTAATTTGAGGGGAGAGCAAAACAAATCGCACACACAAATATACATATAATAGTAGCCTTTAATGAATTAAAAGGAAAAATGCGAATCATTCTGCATCAATATTAATTAATGATATCATAAAGATGTCCTAAAAAAAAGTAACACGAATTTAAAAAAAATTGTGTTATTTATTTAATGAGATGGTGAAAGAGACACACAAATTAAGAAAATGAAAAAAGTTAACTAAATTAGTGTGCGAAAAAAGGGGCACACGAGTTAGTGAATGGGGAAACCCATAAATTATTACTAAAAATAGATTGACACATCTTTTTGTGAACGAACCAAAATAACAAATTAGGATATTTTTTCGTGAATGGAGGGAGTATAAAGATTGTAACACCCCGCCTATTTATATTAAGTTTAGAATTTATTTTAAACTTAGATTAGGATGATTTACGCCGGAAAAATGAAAAATGATTTATATTTTAAATTCCAACAAAATTTCTTTTCAGAAGCCTTTATAAAAATTTAGTCTTTTGAAATTTTGTGCATTTCATAAATCGAATTATATGAATATGTGATTATTCTATATGATTAGTATTTATTTGTACATGATTTAATTTAAGTCTATGTTAGGCTTTAATTATTTAAATGTGTTGGGCTTTGACAAATATTTATTTGGGCCTTAGTTTTTATTGAAATGATATTCTATAAATACCAAAGCCCAAACCAACCTCCTCCTTTGCACCACAGCCCATGCTGCTGCTTGTATTTCACCATGCCTCTACAATTGCTACACTATTCACCCCCATGCGTCCACTCCTGCAAGTCATCCAAAATCCCTATGATTAAGGGATTTTGGTTATTTTTTTTATTTTCACGTCTCACACTCACCATGCGCGCCCACTCTTTTGACTCCTTCACCCACGCTTCCTACCTTAACATGTTCATCCTACTCCCTTAAATATCTCCCTTATTCATCTAATTCCTCACCCCAGCAACGAAGTTCAGACAGAAACAAGATCACCACATAACATAGCAGAACTCATTCAATCAAGGTTTGCCTTTAAACCCCTATTTTAATCTCTTTCATTGATGCAGCATGATTCAAACACCATTAAGATTTTACAAACCAACAAGCATGAGTAGCAGCCCCATAACTGAAGATACAAGCTTTATATATATATCTGCATATATACATACATATATGATGCATGTTTGAAATAAAAGGAGAAGAAGTTGAGTTTGAAACTTTGATTTTTATTCCTTGTTTTTAAACTGCGATGCCCGAGTCGGGCCGCTGCCTCGAGTCGAGTAGAGTCTAGGCGGCGACGGTGGCTGCAAAGAGCAGTTGCTGTCGACCGGTATTGAGCAGGATGAAGGGGTAGATGGGTGGTAGCAGCGGCCATTGCTGCGGTCTGATGGAGGGCGAGACCGGAGGCGGAGGCGCAGCCTGTAGCTGCGTCGTCGTCGGAAAGAGATGAGGGAGGCTGGGCTTGGCGGCGGTGGTGCCGCTGCTGCCCAGCCAAGGACGGACGGAGGGGAGTGACAGAGAGGGAGTTTCAGAGGGCGTTCGGCGGCGGCAGTGGGCTTCGTCTGCTGCTGTTCGCTGGTCTGTTTCGAGGGACGTCAGGCGGCGGTGGTAGACCTTGTCGGCTGCTGCGGCCGCCGATTTAGAGAGGGGGCGGTCGGCGGCAGCTTTTCTGCTGCAGTCGCCGGACTGATTCAGAGAAAGAGAGGGAGAGTGATGTTGTGCGTGCCGAGGTGTGGAAGAGAGGGAGGAGCGGTGGCGGCTGGTTCGCTGCTTCGCCGGAGAAGCCGCGCCGCGTCTGTGTATGTATGGAGTGTGCTGCTGCGCCGCTTGAGAGAGAGATTAGTGAGTGTGTGCGTGTGTTAGGTGTTGAAGAAGGGTGGTAAATGGGCTAGGGCTTGAAGGTTGGGATGTTGGGCCTAATTGAGCTGGGCCAATTTTATTTAGCTGGGCCGATTATTTTATTCAGTCTGGGCCATTTCTATTTTATTGAGTTGGGCTTCATCTTTTAATTGGTATGGGCTATTATTTATTTAAGCATGGGCTCTATTTCATCTATTTAAATGGCTTCCCTATTTTATTTAATTAGACTAATAATTAGTTTGATTAAATTATTTTTAAAGATGATTTGCATAATAATATTATATTATTATTATTATGTACATATTTTAAGTAATTACTTATATGCTAAGCATGACATGACATTGCATTTGCATCATGCAATAAAAGTATTTATGATTTAATTGGTTTATTTATAAATCCAATTATTTAAGAAAATCGAGTAAGGATATTGTTGGTGTCCTTGACTCAAGAAAATTTGTTTTCAATCTTTATTATTAAATTTTGAGAACTCGGCGTGATGAATCAAAGAATGTCTAGCACGTCCTCTATGACTTAAGATTAGATTCAAGGAGACCTATTAAGAATAGAATTTCTTGTAGGCTTTGTGACCAGGGGGATTAGCGTTGCTTTCCCAAGACGAGTTTATGTGATTATGATCTTCAGGCTTTGCCTATCCAGGTGGGCTTACTTTCCAAATGTATAAAGTATGATTGAGTTATTAAGCTCTAAATGTTTCAACGAAATGCAAATTATTTATTCAATGAAAATGCAAACTGTTTATCCAATAAAATGTTTATGTGCACTCTGCTCTGTTTAAGGCTCGCAATTCATGGATCGATCGAGGTTCTCTTATGGCCTAACACGTTATTTGAGAATTGTGTACACTTGTTAGTTGTTTCGGTGGGTTGATCTCCATCGGGCACTAATTCATGTAAGAGGCGTTATAAGGGTGCTTGGCTGGATGTGTTCCGGAGCATGTATCATGTAAGGCCTGCCTGGGTAGCATCCCGAGGTCAATTCAACTTGTCTGAGTTACGTCCTCAGGGCAAGTGCAATGGGAGAAATGGATCCGTCGGTGGCTAAAAGGTCCGGGATCACAGCGAGTAACAGAAAGGGAGTGTGACATGTGCGCACAAATGAAAGAAAATGTTTTAACATGCTTAGAAGTTATTTCTCTTTAAAACCTTCTAAGTCATGTCAAGTATGATTGGATAAACTGTCTTTATTAAAATATGAGATGTTTCAGAAAATGCATGCCCATTAAGTACATTAGTACTTAGCCCAAAAATACTTTCAAATGTTTTCAGGTTGGCTGGCCGGTGCTGACGGGACGGAGCTGAGGCTAGAGTTAAATTCCTATGTTAGACTTCCGCTGTAGCAATTACTCATATCAGTCTTTTGTTTTCCCAACTTAAGATCTTTATGTTAAATTTCAAATGATATACCTGACCGAGCTTAGACTCTTTACTATTAAATTTATGCCAATGAATGTCGGTTGTCAGAAGCATGAAACAAAACTTGTGATCCAAAGGGGCATAGCCCGACTTTCTATCCTATTTCGGGTTTTTACAAGGTTGTTCCTTGTTTATTTCTATGAATTAGTTGCACCTCGATTATATTTATTCATTCAAGAATTGGGGTGTGACAGAATGGTATCAGAGCATAAGTTTTCTTTCATGTCTCTGATAACCATAAGCTTTTTGATATTGAGTCTAGAATAGTACCTCTAGACTTCTATGAATGTCAATAGCCCTCAGCTCGCCGTCACACTGCCGCAACTAAGGTACGATAATAGTTTAAAAAAATATACATATATGTATTTCAGATGTTATGAAAGTTTTCAAGAAAATGTGCGCCTTATGTTTATGATATTATGTGAACTGCAAATTATTCTTCATGCTGTTATTTTGGGTCTCTGACTCATATAACTAAGCTCAATGTCGTGTTTGGGACTACCCGAACCCATAACGACTCAATGAATGTATTTCGTGTTTGGGACTACCCGAGCCCTTAACGAATCAATGTATGTATGTATGTATGTATGGTCGAGTTAGATTCCTTGAATCTTTCCGGCATAAGCAAAGTTTTTCATGAAAGGGACATTTAATGTCCATATGACTCAAAATTTCAAAGAAAGCAAATATATGTATGTATGTATGTATGAATGAATGAATGATGAGAAAGCTTTATGTTGTCGTTTTAGGTTCACTGCCTATATGATCAGAATGATGAGTTCTTTTACAAACCGTTTGAGAACCACCCAATAATGCCTTACGAATGTTAGTCGTGATAGCACTGCTAGAACGACATAGAATGGACTTATATGATACCAAAGATTATGATTGAAGTACTTAGAAGCAAGTGCTTTAAGTTAGAAGTTGACACAGAGCTTTATAAGAGATAGGAAGTTGACATGATTGGGGGCGAAGCTCCCATTTGACTGAGTGATTCGTTGTGCTGGGTCTGGCCAGCCCACATGACTAAGATCTCGGTGATTGTCAATTAAGATTTTTGACCTTGAGTAGAGCGTCATTCCAATGTATAGACTCTCACTATGTAGTTGCCACAATAAGATTTTTCTTCCATCACAATAAGCACAATATTATTAGAATGAGTTCGTTTGTCAACAGTTCTCGAGACATGAGACGTAGCATTCTCACGATTAGAAAATGTGATAAGCATCAAGCTATGTAGGTGCACTGATAGTGAATGTCTAGTACTCCAAACTAGATTTCCCAAGTATGCAATTTCGAGGACGAAATTTTTATAAGGAGGGAGGAATGTAACACCCCGCCTATTTATATTAAGTTTAGAATTTATTTTAAACTTAGATTAGGATGATTTACGCCGGAAAAATGAAAAATGATTTATATTTTAAATTCCAACAAAATTTCTTTTCAGAAGCCTTTATAAAAATTTAGTCTTTTGAAATTTTGTGCATTTCATAAATCGAATTATATGAATATGTGATTATTCTATATGATTAGTATTTATTTGTACATGATTTAATTTAAGTCTATGTTAGGCTTTAATTATTTAAATGTGTTGGGCTTTGACAAATATTTATTTGGGCCTTAGTTTTTATTGAAATGATATTCTATAAATACCAAAGCCCAAACCAACCTCCTCCTTTGCACCACAGCCCATGCTGCTGCTTGTATTTCACCATGCCTCTACAATTGCTACACTATTCACCCCCATGCGTCCACTCCTGCAAGTCATCCAAAATCCCTATGATTAAGGGATTTTGGTTATTTTTTTTTATTTTCACGTCTCACATTCACCATGCGCGCCCACTCTTTTGACTCCTTCACCCACGCTTCCTACCTTAACATGTTCATCCTACTCCCTTAAATATCTCCCTTATTCATCTAATTCCTCACCCCAGCAACGAAGTTCAGACAGAAACAAGATCACCACATAACATAGCAGAACTCATTCAATCAAGGTTTGCCTTTAAACCCCTATTTTAATCTCTTTCATTGATGCAGCATGATTCAAACACCATTAAGATTTTACAAACCAACAAGCATGAGTAGCAGCCCCATAACTGAAGATACAAGCTTTATATATATATCTGCATATATACATACATATATGATGCATGTTTGAAATAAAAGGAGAAGAAGTTGAGTTTGAAACTTTGATTTTTATTCCTTGTTTTTAAACTGCGATGCCCGAGTCGGGCCGCTGCCTCGAGTCGAGTAGAGTCTAGGCGGCGACGGTGGCTGCAAAGAGCAGTTGCTGTCGACCGGTATTGAGCAGGATGAAGGGGTAGATGGGTGGTAGCAGCGGCCATTGCTGCGGTCTGATGGAGGGCGAGACCGGAGGCGGAGGCGCAGCCTGTAGCTGCGTCGTCGTCGGAAAGAGATGAGGGAGGCTGGGCTTGGCGGCGGTGGTGCCGCTGCTGCCCAGCCAAGGACGGACGGAGGGGAGTGACAGAGAGGGAGTTTCAGAGGGCGTTCGGCGGCGGCAGTGGGCTTCGTCTGCTGCTGTTCGCTGGTCTGTTTCGAGGGACGTCAGGCGGCGGTGGTAGACCTTGTCGGCTGCTGCGGCCGCCGATTTAGAGAGGGGGCGGTCGGCGGCAGCTTTTCTGCTGCAGTCGCCGGACTGATTCAGAGAAAGAGAGGGAGAGTGATGTTGTGCGTGCCGAGGTGTGGAAGAGAGGGAGGAGCGGTGGCGGCTGGTTCGCTGCTTCGCCGGAGAAGCCGCGCCGCGTCTGTGTATGTATGGAGTGTGCTGTTGCGCCGCTTGAGAGAGAGATTAGTGAGTGTGTGCGTGTGTTAGGTGTTGAAGAAGGGTGGTAAATGGGCTAGGGCTTGAAGGTTGGGATGTTGGGCCTAATTGAGCTGGGCCAATTTTATTTAGCTGGGCCGATTATTTTATTCAGTCTGGGCCATTTCTATTTTATTGAGTTGGGCTTCATCTTTTAATTGGTATGGGCTATTATTTATTTAAGCATGGGCTCTATTTCATCTATTTAAATGGCTTCCCTATTTTATTTAATTAGACTAATAATTAGTTTGATTAAATTATTTTTAAAGATGATTTGCATAATAATATTATATTATTATTATTATGTACATATTTTAAGTAATTACTTATATGCTAAGCATGACATGACATTGCATTTGCATCATGCAATAAAAGTATTTATGATTTAATTGGTTTATTTATAAATCCAATTATTTAAGAAAATCGAGTAAGGATATTGTTGGTGTCCTTGACTCAAGAAAATTTGTTTTCAATCTTTATTATTAAATTTTGAGAACTCGGCGTGATGAATCAAAGAATGTCTAGCACGTCCTCTATGACTTAAGATTAGATTCAAGGAGACCTATTAAGAATAGAATTTCTTGTAGGCTTTGTGACCAGGGGGATTAGCGTTGCTTTCCCAAGACGAGTTTATGTGATTATGATCTTCAGGCTTTGCCTATCCAGGTGGGCTTACTTTCCAAATGTATAAAGTATGATTGAGTTATTAAGCTCTAAATGTTTCAACGAAATGCAAATTATTTATTCAATGAAAATGCAAACTGTTTATCCAATAAAATGTTTATGTGCACTCTGCTCTGTTTTAGGCTCGCAATTCATGGATCGATCGAGGTTCTCTTATGGCCTAACACGTTATTTGAGAATTGTGTACACTTGTTAGTTGTTTCGGTGGGTTGATCTCCATCGGGCACTAATTCATGTAAGAGGCGTTATAAGGGTGCTTGGCTGGATGTGTTCCGGAGCATGTATCATGTAAGGCCTGCCTGGGTAGCATCCCGAGGTCAATTCAACTTGTCTGAGTTACGTCCTCAGGGCAAGTGCAATGGGAGAAATGGATCCGTCGGTGGCTAAAAGGTCCGGGATCACAGCGAGTAACAGAAAGGGAGTGTGACATGTGCGCACAAATGAAAGAAAATGTTTTAACATGCTTAGAAGTTATTTCTCTTTAAAACCTTCTAAGTCATGTCAAGTATGATTGGATAAACTGTCTTTATTAAAATATGAGATGTTTCAGAAAATGCATGCCCATTAAGTACATTAGTACTTAGCCCAAAAATACTTTCAAATGTTTTCAGGTTGGCTGGCCGGTGCTGACGGGACGGAGCTGAGGCTAGAGTTAAATTCCTATGTTAGACTTCCGCTGTAGCAATTACTCATATCAGTCTTTTGTTTTCCCTACTTAAGATCTTTATGTTAAATTTCAAATGATATACCTGACCGAGCTTAGACTCTTTACTATTAAATTTATGCCAATGAATGTCGGTTGTCAGAAGCATGAAACAAAACTTGTGATCCAAAGGGGCATAGCCCGACTTTCTATCCTATTTCGGGTTTTTACAAGGTTGTTCCTTGTTTATTTCTATGAATTAGTTGCACCTCGATTATATTTATTCATTCAAGAATTGGGGTGTGACAAAGATAGAGATAAAGAGAAGTCTTTTTGTATGAATATTGTTGTGCTTACTTATGAATCTATAAGAGTAGGAATATAACCACATTATTATACTATCTTCGTCTCACAAAAACATGAATATTTTGCCATTTTGGACCGTCTCACAAAAACATGAACATTTCTATTTTTGTACACTACCCCACCATAATCCCTTTACTTTTATCTCTACTTTTTATAAAATGGGACTCATTTTTCACTCACAATACAATTTTATCTAATATTTTTTAAAATCCGTGCAACTTACAAATGCAACTTACAAATGTTCATGTTTTTGTGAGACGGGTGAGTATATGAATATTGTTGCTTATGTATATTTATGAATCTATAATAGTAGGAACATTATTATAGTATACCAGTTGTAGGATGTGATGAAAGACCAATAGTCATTTCATAACAGAAGGTTTAGATATGATCAGTGACGTATGTAGCTAAAAATACAGCTTATCATAATTTTGTCATAATTAAATTGTAAAGATTAAGTTTAGAATGAATAAAAAAACATTATTTTATTTAAATCATATCATAATTCGATGTAATAAAAACAAATATCAAAAGTAAAATAGGATTAGCTCATAATATTTTTTTTGAGACGGAAGCCACACAATTTTATTACTCAATATCCTTCCGTACAACGTCCCTAAGCCACGTAGGAAAATCTTGAGTCCACCTCATCGGGTGCTCACATTGGCGTGCAAACTGCGCTAAACTATGAGCGGCTGTATTTGCAGAACGATACATATGGAAAACCCCAATAAGAATACTACCGCGCGCCACATCCAAGATATCACGGATGTCTTGAGGAAGAAAAGCCGCCTCCTCAGCAGGATCAGCCATTACCCTCGCCGCTAACATAGAGTCGGTGAAGATACGTATCAGCTGCAGATCACCTTCAACACTAAAGACAATTCCCTCCACAACCGCCATAACCTCAGCAACCATTGTATTAGACGTAGGGCGAGTTTTCTTCGCCAACGCAGCAATGATCGTACCATGCTCATCTCTTGCTATGACACCAACTCCAAAAGCTTGAGTACTCTCATCATACAAAACATCCACGTCCACCCTGTACTCCCCACGCTTCGGCTTCAGCCATTTTTTATCTCCATATTCTAGCCCCATAACAGTATTCAACGCATAGGCCGACTTTGCTCTTTGGAAACTTTCCCATAACATCAGACAATCATTCTCTGTAACCTCGTTCCTTACCCTCATCTTCTCGTGTTTGGACCGGCACTTGAGTACCCACACTTGCCACACCATAATCGCCCAAACTTCATACTCTTCACATGTGAATTCTTCATGTATTGCCCAAGCAATCTGCATTAAATTCAGCCCCTCCGCCTTTGATATAATCTGCCAATATCTACTATATTTCCATGTCTTCCGAACTCCCATGCAGAAAATCAAGCTATGTTCCGTCGAATCCCATCTGCTCCCACAGCACTCACATATTCCGTCAACAGGTACATGATGCTCCCTCAGATTTTGAGCAGTCGGAATAACATTCATGAAGGCTCTCCATAACATCACACGTGCCTTTGGAGGAATCGATAAATTCCAGACGAGCTTGCTCCACCATTTCATCTCTCTCGAGCTCGTCGATGGATGTTGTTCATAAAAATCAATGGCCAACAGGTAAGCTGATTTAACTGAGAACTGACCTTTAGTATCATACCGCCAAGCGACCTCATCAACGCTGCCATGTTCGGCAATCGGCGTCAAGAGAACTCGCTCCCTATCATGTGGCCACAAAAGTTGTCCAGAATGGCTCTATTCCAGCAGCCATTAGCAGTAATAAGATCTGCGACCTTGAGGTCCCTTTGAATAGTAGCGCCTTCTTTTAAAACCAGCCGCCCTCCATTCCGATGTTTCACCCACGAATCCTCAAGGACCTTAATATGCCCTCCGTCACCCACTTTCCAGTTCTTTCCACGGTCCACTAGGTCTCGACTCCAAGCAAGAGACCTCCATATATACGACGCCCCCGCTTTCACCGGGGCCTGCATGATGTCAGTTGTACGAAAGTAGCGACCCTTGAAAACTCGTGCGACAAGGGAATCAAGGTTTCTAATGAGTCTCCACACCTTCTTAGCGAGGAGAGCTTTGTTAAATTGTTGAAGATAATACAGCTTATCATAATTTTGTCATAATTAAATTGTAAAGATTAAGTTTAGAATGAATAAAAAAACATTATTTTATTTAAATCATATCATAATTCGATGTAATAAAAACAAATATCAAAAGTAAAATAGGATTAGCTCATAATATTTCTATGTTATGCTTCATAATTTAAAAGTGCTTCATAATAGTGTAAATTCGTAACAAGGAAGAGGCGACAAAGGCGATGCAGTTCTGGGACTTACATTACTTCTACTAGAAAATGAATGATGCATTTGGAAATGTTACCAATTTACACTAGTAGCAGAGAAATATTATAAGGCCTGAGGGGATCCTATTTTACTTTTGATACTTTTTTTTATTATACATTGAATTATGATATGATTTAAACCGTATTATATATTTTTTTTATTCATTTCTAAATTTAATCTTTACAATTTAATTATGAAAAAATTATGATAAGTTAGCTCTTTAAAGTATATTTTTAGCTACGTACGTCACTGTTTATATCCAAACCTTCTGTTATGAAATGACAATTAGTCTTTCATCACATCCTACAACCGGTATACTATAATAATGTTGCTACTATTATAGATTCATAAGTATATATATACAACAATATTCATATATAATAATGTGGTTATATTCCTATATATTCATAAGTACACATAATAATATTCATACAAAAAGACGTCTCTTGATTAAATAAAAAATACGTCTCTTATAGATTCATAAGTACACATGCACAACAATATTCATACAAAAAGACGTCTCTTGTTATATTTCTATTATGGTCAATTTTTATAATCAACTCCTTTCTCTATATCTCATGTTCTCTTTTGTTGGGAACCTTGTGGAATATCCTAACTCTTGTTTTGATGATACCAAAAATCATAGGACTTAATTGTAATAGACTAGAATTGTTTTGAACTCAAGTGTTAGAGTTCGTTTCTAGTTTAGTTTGCGGTGTCGAAGACAGAAGACTGAAGACTGAAGAACGAAGGACTGAAGACTGAAGACTGCAGATACCAACTGAAGTATCAGTTGAAGAATCAGTTGAAGACTGATTACTTAATGCGCGCAAAGGACTGATACTAAAGTCAAGTATCAGTTAATCATTCCTCCTAGGACTGATCTTCCAACGTTCAGAGGAAGCCACGTACTCACAAAGTACAGCCGCATTAAATGCAGAGATCTCAGGATCTTATCTCTGCAGAGGTCATTCCTATCTGGTGGTTACTTTTCAGAGACGTCACATCTCCTGTCCATCAAAGAGAGCCGTTTCCACCCAGACAAGGAACCTCGAAGATTGAAGCCTCAGCCCAAATTCGAATTGCTCTCCAACGGAAGAAATCTTGAGGACGATTTACGCCAACGGATCTATTCAAGAGTTCTCCTACAAATAGCGCTCGAGGATCACTTCAACCTTAACCGATTCAACAACATAAGCTGAAGCTCTGCCGAAATTGCTACTCAGCCTTAAGCTTAAACTCCCCAAAGCTTGAATCGAAGAAGAGAATTCCAAAGCCAAAATCAGTCACTGCTGATTACATACATTCTCTTAGACCCTAGGCATATATCTGTTTACCCAGAAGCCAAAGGTCAAACTTGCTTCAAAGAACTTGTTCTTTGTAAGTATAGTTGGCACTCGTTCAAACCTCCCCCCCATAAGAGTGTTTTGAGTGATTCGGAGGTCAGAAGGGTTTTCTGACTTTTAGAGTCTTAGCACGGGTT
Organism: Salvia miltiorrhiza; assembly: GCF_028751815.1. Lineage (NCBI taxonomy): Eukaryota > Viridiplantae > Streptophyta > Magnoliopsida > Lamiales > Lamiaceae > Salvia > Salvia miltiorrhiza. The sequence goes on from NC_080391.1 coordinate 49,239,576, forward strand.
GTGTTAAGCAAGGGAAATCCTACGCGAGTGAAGCGCGGGTACTGGAGAAGGGTTTTCTTCAGTGTACGGTTGTGTGCACCCAGCAAGCACACGGTTCGGTTTGCAGTGCACCTGTTAAGCACTTGCGGAGTGGATTGTTGGTCTGATCAACCAACCGTGGATGTAGGAAAGGGTTTTTCCGAACCACGTAAAAGTCTCTGTGTTGTTTACAGCTTTCAGTTTTACATTCTTACTTGTGTTATTTCAATTGATAAAACTGAACACTGACTAACTGCAAAGAGAAACCATAACCAACAACTTGCTCCACCGAGGCTATTTCGAAACTAAGTTTAATTTCCGCTGCGTATGATATCAGTCTGACTGATCTATCTTTCGATAGTCAGGAAGAGTGTTATCATCTCTGTTTTAGCAAACTCGACTGAAGCCCTTACTTGCATCAGTTAAGTTCCAGCAACTTAACTGATAACTCTTTACTGAAGAGCTTTCAGTATCAGTCGTCAACCCTGTTTGGTCAAAACTGATTTCAGTAAAACAGGCGTCTTTGTTTGCAAGTAAAGTTTCGTTTTGATCTCTGACTGAGATCCCTCTGATTGAGATCAGTAGATTAATTTGAAAATAGCCTATAGGTGTATTTCCCCCCCCCCCCATACACCTATTCGAGACCCTCAGGACCTAACATCTTTGTTGTGCTAAAAATTAACAGTTTTAACAAAAAGTTAAAAGAACTTAAAAATTTACGTGGTTCGGTCCTAAAGATCTACATCTACGAAGAGTCAGCCGAAAAATTCACTATTTGTGGTTGGGATTTACAATTACAGAGTTGAGCGATGAATAATGAATATATACCCATATTTATAGGCTAAAAACATGGAGAATCCTATTAGAAATAAGACTTTAATTATATTATTATAGAACTAAAACTCTTAAGTTGATCTTATATCCAACTTTATCGGATGCTTAAATCCTTTAAGATAGCATCAAATCCCACAAAATCAGGGTTGTTCCCTAGCCAACAACGCCATTATCAGCGTATTTAGGTTGAATAATCTTCCGATCTTCAAGGGATACATATTTTTGTCCTCATCACTCTCTCTTTTCACCTTTTCAAACCCAATTCCTTTCGGTGTAGGTAATTTTTTTCGGGGACAACATTCATATTATCAAGTTTTTATTTTGCTAAAAGTTTTCTTCACCTTATTTACTTTTATAATCATCTTTTCTATATATTTTTCTAGTCATCTTCTTCATATACTTTTTGAAGCAATTTTGGTGTTTCACCTCCTTCTTTGATTTAGGGCTCCGAATGTACTTATTATTATTATTATTATTATTATTATTATTATTATTATTATTATTATTATTATTATTATTATTATTATTATTATTATTATCATATTTGGTGTTTAACTAGTCAATTTTTGGTGTTTCTTCAATATATATATATATATATATATATATATATATATATATATATATTCCAGGTGTAGTCGTTATATTTTATTCAGTTGTACAAAAAACTATTTGTATTTGGCGTGCCAAGACGCTGCGTGCCTGACTCGTACCAAGTATTGCGTGCCAATTTTTAGGACGAATGGGCCAATTCTTACCATTTGTCATTAGAGATGTCGCAAGTTTTTGGGGTGAATAGTACGAAAAAATCTCATTTATACGAGTTGTTTCAAGTATTGCGCGCTACCTCTTGAGATAAATGATACGAAAAAAATCTCATTTGCCACTACATGTAATATATGTTCGAAATTGAGAGAGAGACTTAGCTAGATAATAGCTTCGCCCCAAAATATGAGTATATAAAAATATTATAATTCTTTAAATCCTATGGTCAACTGGTTATAAGTTGAGAGCGCTTTTTAAATAGCCATTTTGAAGAAGGGAACACAATATTTGGCCACTAATTAAAAAAAATACAAAATCTGACCATTTATTACGTGTAAAGACTATTTTGCCCTTAATTAGGGCAGACCGGATTCGGATCGAATTCAAGTTTGCACTCGGGTTTGGCAAATATGGCACTATTAGTGCCATATGTGCCAACCGAAAAAAAATCTAAGTATATTGCACTAATGGCACTAATATGGCCATAATTACCATTCGTGCAACACTACATAAGAGAGTATATGGCACTAATGACACTAATATGGCCATAAGTACCGTTCGTGCAGCACATTAAATGGAGAATATAAACTCTAAATGGATAATCTAAACCATAAATGAGAAATTTAAACCCTAAATGATAATCTAAACCCTAAATGGATAATTTAAACCCTACGGCGAAGTGTTCCAAAATGGTCATATAACTGTACCCATCTAAATAATATTAGCACACAGGTATATGATACTAATATGGCCATAAGCACCGTTCGTATGACACTAATGAGATGGCCATAAGTATCATTCGTGCAGCACTAAGTATATGGCATTAATGGCACTAAAAGTGCCATGTGTGCCTAACCCGCGCGCAAACCCGAATCCGATCCGAATCTCGTCCGCCCTAATTAAGGGCAAAACAGTCCTAAAACGTAACAAATTGCCAAATTTTGTATTTTTTTTCAATTAGTGGCTAAATATTGTGTTTTCTTCTTCAAAATGATCATGCGAGTATATTGTTTCTTATAAGTTTGTGTGTTTAATTTCCTACTAAATCATTGTTTCAAAAAAATCTACTGAAACAAAAAATAATACTTCCTCCGTCCCAACTTAAATGGTGCGTATTCCTTTTTGATCCGTCTCAACTAAAATGATGCGTTTTTATTTTTGATAATAATTTTACACTACAATCAATGTGGCCCCACACACCTTTACACACTTTTATATTACAAGCTTATTCTTCTTAAATCTCGTATCGAAAAGAAGTGCGCCATTTAAATTGGGACGGAGGGACTATCGTATAAAAATGATTTTTTGGCCATTTTTAACTTTCTAAATTCAAAAAACCGAAAGCCATGTGAAAGCCAAAATGGACTAAATATTTTATACATATATATGTAATGCGAGAAAAAAGTTGTGAAGGTTTGTGCTTTAGACATTATGCTTTTCACAACCAACTCAAGACCCCAACATTTTTGATGATGGAATCCATGTTCAAGAAAAAGCAAAGATTTCTACTTTTAGTCGTATGAGAACAAATAAATTGAGGGTTTGGGACTTGGAATTTGGCCTAAGTTTATAGTCATTCAATTTGCATGCAAGCCACTTGTGCTCTCTCTACGTATGCGGTATGTATACTTATCATAATTAAAAATTTAATTTGCCACTGTCACTATTTGTTACGAATGACGAATGCTTCTGTTTCTATAGTCAAGAAAGATCTTGATATTTTGAAAATAATCATGCATCCCCCCATGCTGTACCATCAAAATCATAAAATTTTAGAGGAAATAAATTAATTAAGGTGTGATTTTTTAGCTTGGAAATTTATCACGAGAAAATAAGAAATAAATTTTCTTTTTTCCTTAATATTTTTTCCTTCATTTTCTGTAAAAGAGAATTCCGTTGTTTTACATTTTTTATTCATTCTGAAGAGAGATAATATCCCTTTATTTTTAATGTGATAATATTATATTTTGTTAGAGTGAAAAAAAGATGAATGAGAAATACTCAAATTATCTTTAATTTTAGAAATGAGAAATATTCACACAACGATCTTAACCATTATCTATGTAATACTCCCTCCGTCCCAATAAAAGTGGCCACTTTTTTTTGGGCACGAAGATTAAGAAGGGGATTGTTATTTTTTAATTGAGTGTGACCCACCAAAATTAGTGAGCAATTTTTAGAAAGTGTCCTACAATTGTTGACCAAATTAGTGAGTAATTTTGACATTTTTAGAAAGTGGCCTACAATTGTTGACCAAATTAGTGAGTAATTGTTGACTTAATTAAAGTAAACTTTTGCCATTTTTAGAAAGTAGCCACTTTTAATGGGACACCCAAAAAGGAAATGTGGCCACTTTTATTGGGACGGAGGGAGTAATACATACTCCCTCCGTCCCAATAATGAAGACACACTTCATTTGGGCACGGAGATTAAGGAGAGATAGTTTAGGTGCTAAAGTATTGTGGCCCACATCTAATTAAACTTGTTTAATTCTTTTTTTTCTCTCTTAGTTCCACCATTGTTGTAACCTCATTTTACTATCTTTTCTCCTCCGGCGGAATCGCCGGCGACCACGACCGCCGACCACCGTCGAAACAGCAAGAGCAAAATTGAAATCTGCCATTCCCATTCCTCACATTCCTATTCCCAAATTTGAACCATGAAAACCGAATCGAATCTAGAAATTTGAACCATGAAAATCGAATCCAGAAATCGAAACAACACAACAGAAAAATCGAATCATGAAAATCGAAACAACACAACAAGAAATTGAATCCAGAAATCGAAACAACAAAGCTAGAAATTTTGTTCTCCCCGATTCCAAAATTTGAACCATGAGAATGGCGGCGGAGATGAAGGGTTTCAGAAGGAGGGTGGTGGCCTCACTGCTGCGGCGGCCGGAGAAGAAGAAGAGAAGAGGATGTGCGGCGGTTTCAGACCCGCACGTATCTCGAGCGACGCCTCCGCCTCCGCCTCCCCAGAACCATATCCACCACTATCTTCCTCTCTCAAATCGAACCTAGAAATTGAGGGTGGTGGTTTGGCGGATCTGGGTTTTTGGGGGAAGGAGACCGGAGACCGGAGCCGCTGCTGTTCGGCGGGGCTAGGGCTCGGCCCTCTGCCCCCGTCAGTGTGTGCGCGAGCGATCAGAGTCTCACCGGAGGGGCGAGGGGTGTTCGGTGGTCGGAGGGGCGAGGGGTGCTCGGCGGTGGCCGTGGGTCGCCGGCGGCGACTCCGCCGAGAAGGGGGAGGAGATGGGCGGCGGGTTGGGAGTGGAGAGAAATGAGGGAGGCGGCTGAAATGTGTAGATTTAGGGTTTTGTACTAATTTATACCATAATTAAGGTTCAATTAATTAGTTATAATTAAGTCATAAATATTTCCTTATTTGGAAGTGTGTCTTTATTATTGGGACGTCCCAATAAGGAAAGTGTGTCTTCAATAATGGGACGGAGGGAGTAACACTTTTTTTTATTGTTATAAATGTTTTTATTTTCGTTTTGTAATATTGTTATAGATAATGATTTTTTTCTATTTTAGATGACGAATTTTATACAGTTATGTATTCCAACTACAACTTTTAGCATATTTAATAGTCCATCCATCCCATAAGAGTGTATCACATTTTTCATTTTCGTTCGTTCCGTAAGAGTGTATCACTTCCATTTTGGGACATGACCCCAATTTCCCCTTTTAGCCACAATCACTCATCTATACATAATCCCACAATCAATTCAACACAACCATTCATTTTTACTCAACACTTTATCTACCAACTTTTTTCTTAAAACCCGCACCATCCCTTATGTGATATACTCTTACGGGACGGATGGAGTATTTTTTTTCTCAATTTTTCCTGTTATTTATCTCAAAAATGAATAAATTATTTTGAAACAACAAAATGATAAATTCATCAATAACATATATTATATATCATAGAAAACATTCATACATTACCATCTAAACATTCATACACAATGCTTTGAGCACATCCCGAAATATTTTTTTTCTGGTGCAACACCACCATGATCTCAAAGGACCACGACACCAAGAGAAATAAAAGATTTCATCAGTTTTTACTTCGAAAGCCGTTGCAACTTCTCTCTATGCAGGTAATGTCATGTTTGAAGCTTGTATAGTGTCTCCAACATAGATTAACTGTCAATCACAATTTTCCATCATCAAATGTCAATAGCTATACAATAAACAACTCTTCAATTAATATTTGTAACATAAAGCAAATTGTGACATAAAGTCGCACAACTGGACAAAGCAAAAATAAATAAAACTGCAACACTGTTAATTTGAGGCAAACAAGTGAACAAACAATTTAACTAAGGTTCAGAAACCGACGACTGTGGTGGTTGAGGAGGCTAGTTGTCTCCGTTAAATAGAGGTGGCGATAGCACTTGCTACTGCTGTCGGCGGTGATGGTGGCAACTGACGGCAACAAGTAGGCTGCAGTTCAGTGAAGCCGCGAAGGTTCTACTTAGTTTATAGCTGAAAAATGAAAATATAAACTCATTTAATTATAAGAAAGAATTCGGTAAAAAAAATAGTGTGAGGGCTTCTACCTTACGTGGAGGTACCGAGTTCAGAGGAGGCGAGGCAAGGCGACGAAGAAGACTAGGTCACGCAGTCATACCCTGAGGCGTGGTGGGTTGTAGGTTTCTACTGGTTTGTCATGGAGGCGTGGTGGGTTGTAGGTTTCTACTGGTTTGTCATGGAGGCTCTGAGGCAGGGCAACACAATTGAATAAAGTGGGGGCGATGGCAAGTGGCGGACGATAGAAAGAGGTTGGCGTCCGGGAGAGAGAAACAGGCGGTGGCGCTGAAAAGGAATTAAGGTTGGGCAGCGTGAAGGAGGAGCGGCGATGGTTGTCTAAATGTAGAAGAATTTAGGATTTTTACTTTTTTCGATGTCAAGTTATTTTTTACTTTTTTTTAATTAAAATAAAAAATTGTTTGAACTCATTTTCAATAATTAAAATTAACTTTAATCTATTTAAATACTAATTTAAAAAATATAATTCTTATTTTAATTTTTAATTTTTAGATCAACAATTTTTTTAAATGGGTATATTATAGTTTTGAAAAAATGAATTAATAAAAAATTGAAAAATAAAAAATGATGCTCATACATAATAATTGTCATAATAAGAAGTTCTCATATATAATGCTTTTCTTAATGGTTAAATTATTGTTGTAAAAGAGACGGTCACAGATAACGCATGGCATAACGGTTCAGTTGTCACAGCCCGCCTTAACTAAGGATAGTTAAGCCGAGTGATCTACGACTAGGGATGGGGTTAAAGAATAAGGGAAAGAAAGGGGCGTCATTTGAAACCGTAAATCTTACTCAACCTAAGAAAAATCGTCGTATTTACTCATTAATACTCTTTTGAACAGTCTATGAAAGACAACATAAAACTTAATTAATATCATTAATCAAGTTATACATCATATGAAACCATTCTCTTAAGACTCAAAGTATGACATAACATACTATAACATCAACAACATCTTGCAGCGGAAAGTAGCTAGACATATGTATGAAGACATATTCTAGACAGGTTAACTATTTATTAACAACCCTGGAGACTCCACTCATTGCAGCACCATCATCACATCAGCTCAACCTGCACATTTAGAAAACATATGCAGGGCTGAGTACAAAAGCACTCAGTGGGCACGTATGCCTAGGTATAAAAATACATGCTTCAAAACTGTAAATTGTCATGCCATCATAATCAGTACAGCAAGGGAGTTTTTCGCTAAAAAGGCCCAAGCTTACTAAGTTCATTTGTGATTCTTAAAGTTCGTCTGATCAGACTAAGTTCTTTTGTAATCTATCATATCTGAAACTGTGTGCCGGAGAGGTGGCCACCTCTCACGGTCACTTGACCGGCCAACCCGCTAGATGACTCACGGTCACTGGTGTACACTAGCCCTGGCAGGATAGCTATCAACTGCTCAGGACCCGAATTCGATTGCATCATTGGCAAAGCCAAAGCAGATAGATATCATACTAAAATTTAAACATTTTATGGCAAGACAATACTTGAAATAACTTTCACTCAAATATTTTGTAACGAAATAACTTGCTCAAATGTAACATTAAACTCATTTGATAGATATATATAAAACTGAAATTAACAGTTAAATCATCTCATGCATTCATTCGTATAAGAGGCCTACGACACGCAGGGGATCTCTATATACGTATAGTAAAAGTAATGCCCACCTCGTTGTGTCTCTGTATCAATGAGTAACGTCACTCTCTCCCTCAAGTCGTTACTTCCCAAAAGGACCTTCATCGTTATGAAGAATTGGTGAGAAGTTATAAAAGAAACCTCGATTAATAATCTAATCTCTTTTATGAAACATTAGTATCTCTAATGTTCATCTCTCTTGATTGTTAATCAATATAACAATTATTATCTCTCGTCATTACTCATTAATTATAACATCCTTATGTTATAATTAGCAGCGCTTCAATTAAAAGAAATATTTAACACATCGAAAAGTCCACTTTCTTAGCAGATCTATTCGCTCTCATCTCGTCTAATTAACCAATTAGAAAGTTAAACTTTCCATTAGGTATGTATTTGAGTCACAGGTCAACAAGAATTGACTATGCTCAAATTCTAATTTCACTAAAAATTTCGACATGACCTATTCATATATAATGTCAGCCACGAGATTCCAACGCGTGAATCTCACTATGTGAACTCGTCTCTCGACTCAAAACTTAACATCTTGACATCTTTTCAACGCAAACCAAACAATTCAAAATCATCAAAACTCTTTATCAGTAAACTATCATTTATACTCGACACCAATTGTTCGAGTGTCAGATACCAACATTTATGTGCGTTAATCATAACTCTCACAACTCACACCATTTAGTCATATCGTATCATCCATCAAAACAAATATAATCAAGTTGTTTTCTAGAAAGTTTTGCTGTTTTTGTGTCATCTTTAAAAATTCATAACAACCAACTCAATCATCATAAACTATCATACCAATTGATCTCAAAAACTTCATGAAGTGTAGTTCACTCTAAAAATGGTAGTTAACCAAAAAGGTTAAAGGTTTTTGGAGATATTGCTCTTTTAGTGCAGGCTGTCAAAGATTGACAGTTTCTGCCAATTTTGTTTAGGCCATTAGAAACCAAGGCAAACCTTAATAAAATTCCATCAAATTTAATCAGCCAAAACTAAATGTATCCTTGAAGATTTGGTTAAAATTTCACAAGAGAAAACGTTCATATGATCTGCCAAATAAACAATGAAACTCATACACTTTTACTGTTGGAAAAATATGACAGCAGAACAGGGCATTTTTGAAATAATAAACTGCTCTGTTTCAGAGGTCATAAAAATCGAAATCTTATGTTTTTAGAAAAGTATTGAAGTCTAGTTTCGTTTAAAAAAAACGGTGATGCAAAATCCTTCATGGATTAATAGATATAAACGTTTTTGTGAAGTCTACCAACAGTTGACAGATTCTGTCAAGGATTTTTCAAAATATCTTTAAAATAGCAAACCTCATCCAAAAGACATGAAATTTTGCAGCGACGAAATACACATATCATAGATAAACATACTAAAATTTCAGAGCCATCAAGCAATGAAAACTCATCGAAACATAAGCTTGAAACTGCTGTAAAATTTTGACAGAATTCCAATTTTAATTTCGTTCAACAATTATCATCCATAAATTGTAAATCAATTAGCATGCTCATGTGATATCGTAGAACACATATACGCAATAATATTCATTATGCAACATCCCAAACTTCACGAATTTAAATAATCATACTCTAAAAACTTATACAATTTTCGTGCTTGAAAAAATACGAATTTAATATATATCGATTCTAGCATACCCCTAAGCACAAATATCAAGTCAAAACGATCAAACAAAAATCGAAAGACAAGCTAATGTGTGAAAAACGGGGCTGCCCTCATGAGTTTCATAGCTACGGTTCATTCCGTTCTTACTCTCTTCATTAAACATGCTCGACATCTACCCAAGAACAACATACTAAAATTTCACGACGATCCGACGTCGTTTCAAAATAAAGTCGAGAATCGACATTTTTCGACGTCGACGAAAATCGAAAAGAAAACCATGAAATCGTAGGTAGAGATGTTACCTACGTAAAAACGTGATCAAAAAGATGATCGGCGCTCGTCTCGGTGCTCAAATCGGAGCTCAAAAGCTTGAAGAAGCTTTAATGGAGGAAGTGTGTGTTCTTGGTGTTTGTGTGTGAGAGAGAAAAGATGATTGGAGTGTATTGGCTGAATTCAGCGTGAGTGAGGTAGATAAAGGGGTGTTGGGCGGTTTGGGGGGGTGGTTTTGGTGGGGTAGCCTTAGATATTTAAGATATTAACCCGTTAGTCGTTAAATATCCCGTTTCGTCTCGTTTTAACGACTAATTACCCACATTCTTCGTTACTCACACTCTTAACTCCTACTCACTTTCATTACACTCGTAATTCTATATAAATATAGAAAACGCAAGCTCGTTCTCGAAATTCTGATAAACGAGCTCGGTTCGTTTATCGAGAAATCCCGATTTACTATTCACTCGTTGTCCACAAATAAAAACTTTCATTATTGGACTCGTATCGAAAAACTAAGAATATTTCTCGACGACGTGCACGTAAGATTTTGAAAGTCGACAAAAAGACGAAATAGCAGTATTTTTCTATTCATCGTCAAAAAGTCAAAAATTTCAAAAACGTCTTAACGGACTCAGATCTCACTTCCGAGTTCACCGTTCTCATTCAAATAATTATCTCGAATTATTCAAATACTCAAACTCAATTACGGATATAAAATCACACATCATCCTCACATCATCAAAAGAACATCTCAACATCTTTAAAATATAACAACAAAACTTCATATAACTCCTCATCTCTATACAAAGTAATCAAACAAGGGATCTATACCCTAATTACTCAAACTTAAGCAATTAAACACGTCATCAAAAGCCCGGGTATTACATACCCTCCCCCTTAAAATAAATTTCGTCCCGAAATTTGTACCTCCTGTAAATGTTTCGGGGACTTCTCTCACATCATATCATCAAGCTCTCTTTCCACTTCTTTCTAACTATAACGTCTCCACTGGACTTTAACCAGTGCGATCGACTTATTTCTCAATAGTCGATTCTTATGATTTAGCATCATCTGAGGTCTCTCTTCATAACTCAAGTCTGGTTCTAAGATCATTTCTTCTTAGTAACCCACATGGTTTGGGTCGAAAATTATATCCTCTCAGTTGTGACACGTGAAACACGTTATGCACATTTCCAAAGCTAGGTGGCAAAGCCAACCTATATGCTATTGGACCTATCTTTTGCAAAATCTCATAAGGACTTATAACTCTGGGTCTAAGCTGTCCTTTAACTCCAAACCTATTCATCCCCTTTGAGGGTGAAACCTTCAAGAAAACTTTGTCTTCTACCTCGAAACTTTGTCTCACATCTTATAGGCAAACTCAATTAGTGGCAATACATTCTCCCGATGTACTCCTCTATCAAGGATAGTAGTTCTTATCATTTCTTCTATCGTCTGCTATGCTAAAATTCATCCTTGTACCCAACTCTTTCTGTAACTCATCCAAAAACGTGATGTAAATTTTTTTTTTTATTGATCTCTTTCTGAGGTGATCTTACATCGGTACTCAAAGCAATCTTATAATCTCACGAACGTACAATTGTGCTAACTTATCTGGTCCATACGCGATTAGGATCAGTATGAAATGTGCAGATTTTGTTAGTCGATCTACAATCACCCAAATTGTTGTATTTCCTATTTGACTTTTCAGTAAAGCTATCACAAATTCCATCGCTATGTGATCTCATTTCCACTCGGGAATCTCCAACAGTTTTAACTTCCCATAGGGTCGTTGGTGTAATGCTTTCACTTGCTGACAAACTAAGCATCGCTCTACAAACGAAGCTATGTCTCGTTTCATTCCGTCCCACAAAAATCTCTTTTTCACAACCTAATAAATCTTTGTGCCTCCTGGGTGGGCGGTGTAAGGCGTATCATGAGTCTCACTCATGATCGTATTCTTAAGTTCATCATCGCGGGGAATGCATATTCTCCCCTCAAATAAGATAGCATTGTCTGATGCTTTTTGGTAACTCTTGAGATCTCCTGCTGTTATCCTTTCTCGTAACTTGTTCATTGTCTCATCTTTCCTTGTGCTTCAATCATCATTTTCCTCAAACTAGGCATCGTCGCAACAATACTCGCTATCGTCCCTGGTGGTTTTATCATCTCTATCCTCATCTTGTCAAAGTCCTTTATAAGCTCATCCTCTCTCGTGAGAAGACATCCTAACTTTGACGAGACCTTTCGGCTCAATGCATCGGCTACTACATTGGCCTTGCCAGGGTGATAATTAATGTCGCAGTTAACATCCTTTACTAATTCGAGCCATCTCCTTTGCCTCATGTTAATATCCTTATGCTCGAAAAAGTATTTCAAAGTTTTGTGGTTCGTGAAAATCTCACATCTAACTCCGTAGAGATGATGTCTCCAAATTTTCAGGGCATGCACAACGGCTGCAAGCTCTAAATCATGCGTTGGATAATTTATCTCGTGGGGTCTAAGTTATCGTTATGCATAGACTGTAACTCTTCCTTCTTGCATCAAAACACATCCTAGCCCATTCTCTAACGCATCTGTGTAGATGGTATACTCTTTATCCATTTTCCGGGACTAGCGCCACTGGTGCTGTAGTCAATTTCCTTTAAGCTCTTAAAAACTCTCTTCACACTCCTTTTTCCAATTGTACTTAGCTTCTTTTCTAAGTAATTGTGTCATCGGTCTTGTTATCGTGGAAAATCCTTCAATAAACCTCTGATAGTATCCTGCTAAGCCTAAAAAGCTGCAAATCTCGTTAGGCGTAGTTGGTGATCTCCACTCATGTACAGCTTGTACCTTGGCAGGGTCAACTTTAATTCATTCGGATGAAATAATATGTCCTAGAAAAGTTACTTCGTTCAACCAAAACTCGCACTTGGTGAATTTGGCAAAAACTTCTCAACTATTAGCGTTTCCAACATCGTTCTCAAATGTTTTGGCGCTCCTGCTCATTCTTCGAATAGATGAGAATATCATCTATAAAACTAGGACAAATTTATCCGGTTATTGATGGAACACTCGATCATGTGATCCATGAAAACTATTGGTGCCTTCGCCAAACCGAATGGCATAACTATGAACTCATAGTGCTCATACCTCATTTGAAAAGCTGTCTTACGTATATTCTTCTGTCAAAATTTCAACTGGTGGTAATCTGATCTCATGTCAACTTTCGAGAAAAAGCTCGCTCCTCTTAATTGATCAAACAAGTCATCTATCCTCGGTAAAGGATATTTGTTCTTGAGTGTCAATTTATTCAGTTCTCGATAATTTTTGTACCTTCTCAACGTGTCATCCTTCTTTTTGACAAAAAGGACTGGTGCTCCCCACGGGGATACACTAGGTCTAATAAAACCTAACTCGAGCAATTCTTGTAGCTGAATCTTCAGCTCTCGTAGCTCCTTAGGCGCCATTCTATAGGGTGCCTTCGACACTGGTGCTGATCCAGGTTCTAGGTGGATAGTGAACTCCAACTGTCTTGTTGGTGGCAATCCTGGTAAGACATTGGGAAATACATCTCTATATTCCCTTACCACTGCTACATCCTCAAAGTTTTTACTTGATTCTCCTTCATCATTCAAGTAAACTATGTAAGCTTGTGCTCCTTTCTTCTTTACCAATTTCGACGCCTGAAGTGCCGAAATGATTGGAACTCTCTTCTTTCTATCAATGCCATGAAAACATGTATGTTCCTTCCCAGGTGGTTGGAAAGCTATCTGTCTCTTCTTACAATCAATCGGGCCAAAGTTCTCTGCTAACCATTCCATCCTTAGAATAATGTCTACGTTCCACATAGGCATTAAGTGAAAGGTTCTTGTTTTCATCTTTAGTGATCATAACTCAAGCTCTAAGTTAGAAATCATGTGAGAAACTGTAGTAGCTCTTCCTACAGGAGTGATTACTCTCAACTCGGGACTAGCTTGTTTTGGTTCGAGTTTGAAGGTAACATGCTTCAACCAATTAAAGAATGCGAAGCTCCTGTATTAAACAGGATTCTAACTGGTGCATCCAATAACTTGCCCATACTACCTTAAAGTCCTGCCTTAAACCAGCACTTAAAACTCAGACATCTCTTCATCATTATCCATCTTCTGATGAGCGAACGTGATAGCTCACAGAATTCTCAATTATACTCTACAATCGATTTCTTTCGTTGCATCAAACTTCGATAATCAGCCTCTCGCTGCTTACTGTACTCCTCGGTACATACTTCTCAAGAGTAGTCTTCAATTGTTCTCAGGTGTAGTTTACCAGTTGCTCGGGTGTTAAAGTCCTCTGACGTGCCTCTCACTGGTCTTATACATAAAAAAAAAAATCTACTAGGATAACTCAAAAGTTGTAAGGGTTCAACCATAGAACGACATCAAAACAAATTGTTCAAGAGACTCAAATGAATGACCAGAGCGTAGAATGAAGTAACTACCAGGTCGAACAAAATGACCTAGAGTAAGAACCCATCTGGCTTTTCAACCGAAAGTTGAAACATATGGGTTTATAAACCCAAAACACGTCTACTGAGATTTGGATCATGCGGACTGGCCAGGTCCAACATAATCACTCCCCAGTCACACGGGATATATTATCCCGAACTTGGAAATTCTGTGTCTTCTAAACCCTCAACATACTATACATAACAAAACTTAAGTTCACACCAGCAAGCTAAAAGCTTAAACTCAGGGTCCTATGTTCTAGACTCTTGTTTCGAAAGTTCAATATTTTTCGACTCTCCTCTCATGTTGCGGTGGTGGTGGCGGAGTATTATCCCGCCTATCCTTGACATCACACTCTTGATGACATCTTTGAGGCATTTTTGAAATCACAAAAGGAAAACTCAACTCAACCAACGCTCTAAGCATCCTCGAAACTCAAGTTCAATTTACTAACTCAACTTTAAGGAAACCCTCACGGTCACCTTAACATTCATCTGTAAGGCAATAAGCACTCACGAAATGCTAACAAAAAGACCACTCTGGTCAACCTAATATATCCATCAGTAGAATGCCTCTTTTTAGAGGGCTTACATAAAGGGGTTATTTAAACCCTACAAAAACCATAGTATCTATCGTAATGTCCCTTCTAAACCAACACCATTAATAGTACTATGTCTCGGTCTGAACCTCCTACGGTAATTGCTACCAGTTAACTCATCTAGTTGCTACTTTAGCACACTAGGAACATCCATCTATTTAACATCAGTAGGGTACTATATTCGCATGCTTATCTATCATCATGTCAAAATCTCAAGTACCAGTATCTCCTAAGTAAGTTATATACATCGCAATGTAATTGCAACTAATCAAAAACGAGGGTGTACCGCGCATACTCTCAAGATCATCCTTAGCTCTAGCCTACATCGACTTCTCTTCTCATCCTCATCAACTCTAGCCCTCCTCGGCTACTTCTCGTCCTCATTATCGTTTATCATTTTATCATCTTTGGTAACTGATACTCAAGGATCGACTCGATATCTACTACACTCTTCTAGAGTCCCTGGTAGAAAACAGGCATCCGGTCAGTAGATCCGCATAGAAAATCTGGGTATCTGTAACAAATCCCATCTCCTGTGGGTCCAATGCTCAAGACGACATGTCCCATCATATTGAGTGGCTTTCTTCCTTGCTCAATCCTACCACTCGATTGGTAGCACGGGGACTAGGTGCACGATGCCATCCAGTCTAGTAACAACCATAAGGCTTTTATCCTTTCATAGTCTATGAACATGTGTTTGAAAATCTGCTAGGGTATCTCTGTACCACATACTGTACGCCTCGTCCTCGTATCCGATCTTTCCTGAGTTCGATCTCACAACAGTCCACTTTCGTGCAGTGCCAACAGTCCTGGCCAACCTATAAGGAGAACTTAAAGGTGACTCTAGAAACTAACTCTACTTGGCTCCAGCAACAGAAATAAACAAAACATAACTTAGCAAAACTCCTATTAAGTAGTACTGTTATCTTAAAACTCAAGCTCAAAACATCTAAATTCTCATCTCGTCCCATCTTTACTCAGTAGAGAATCTCTCTAAACAATGATATTAGATCCCTTAATCTAAATCATCGTGACTCAGTAAGTCAACTCAACAATTCTCTCTCAAAGCCATCTCCAAAGACTATGGCTCATGATACCTCCTCAAGTACCATTAAGGTTGCGTTAGCAAAACTCGCGTCACAAAACAACTCACATATCGTACAATATCTCATTGCAGCATGCTAATAACTCATCATTAATCATGCTATTATACTCAAGCTCATAACTCAAACTCATAACTCAAACCAACAAGTACTTAAAGCAATTGCTAATTCTCTCAAGCTTTAGCTCTAAGTTCTCATTTCATCCTTCTACTTAGTAAAAAAAATCTCTCTTAACAATGACATTAGATTCCTTCATCTAAATCATCGTGACTTATCACAACTGCTCAAACAATTCTCATCACAAAACATCTCAAATACATCACATCATAACTCATAATTATGCATCCTCAATCATATAACATCATATGATATAAACGCTCTCATGATTCACCATGTAACATCAACATATGCTCTTACAACATAATAACTCATTATTAATCATGTTGTCATCCTCAAACTCAAACTATGCACCTTTAAAGTGTAACATCATAACTCATCATATAACCTCAACATCATGCTCTTCAAAATTTAACGTCAAATAAACTTTGAAATTTTACATACCTCGTTGAGCCTGGTGTGATGGTGCGCTGAGCTCACGGTTGTTAATAACTATTAGTCTAGTGACTCATTCTAGACTAAACTCAAGACTTCTAATTCAGAGCTTTCCTTCGCTCTGATACCACTCTGTCACAGCCCGCCTTAACTAAGGATAGTTAAGCCGAGTGATCTACGACTAGGGATGGGGTTAAAGAATAAGGGAAAGAAAGGGGCGTCATTTGAAACCGTAAATCTTACTCAACCTAAGAAAAATCGTCGTATTTACTCATTAATACTCTTTTGAACAGTCTATGAAAGACAACATAAAACTTAATTAATATCATTAATCAAGTTATACATCATATGAAACCATTCTCTTAAGACTCAAAGTATGACATAACATACTATAACATCAACAACATCTTGCAGCGGAAAGTAGCTAGACATATGTATGAAGACATATTCTAGACAGGTTAACTATTTATTACAACCCTGGAGACTCCACTCATTGCAGCACCATCATCACATCAGCTCAACCTGCACATTTAGAAAACATATGCAGGGCTGAGTACAAAAGCACTCAGTGGGCACGTATGCCTAGGTATAAAAATACATGCTTCAAAACTGTAAATTGTCATGCCATCATAATCAGTACAGCAAGGGAGTTTTTCGCTAAAAAGGCCCAAGCTTACTAAGTTCATTTGTGATTCTTAAAGTTCGTCTGATCAGACTAAGTTCTTTTGTAATCTATCATATCTGAAACTGTGTGCCGGAGAGGTGGCCACCTCTCACGGTCACTTGACCGGCCAACCCGCTAGATGACTCACGGTCACTGGTGTACACTAGCCCTGGCAGGATAGCTATCAACTGCTCAGGACCCGAATTCGATTGCATCATTGGCAAAGCCAAAGCAGATAGATATCATACTAAAATTTAAACATTTTATGGCAAGACAATACTTGAAATAACTTTCACTCAAATATTTTGTAACGAAATAACTTGCTCAAATGTAACATTAAACTCATTTGATAGATATATATAAAACTGAAATTAACAGTTAAATCATCTCATGCATTCATTCGTATAAGAGGCCTACGACACGCAGGGGATCTCTATATACGTATAGTAAAAGTAATGCCCACCTCGTTGTGTCTCTGTATCAATGAGTAACGTCACTCTCTCCCTCAAGTCGTTACTTCCCAAAAGGACCTTCATCGTTATGAAGAATTGGTGAGAAGTTATAAAAGAAACCTCGATTAATAATCTAATCTCTTTTATGAAACATTAGTATCTCTAATGTTCATCTCTCTTGATTGTTAATCAATATAACAATTATTATCTCTCGTCATTACTCATTAATTATAACATCCTTATGTTATAATTAGCAGCGCTTCAATTAAAAGAAATATTTAACACATCGAAAAGTCCACTTTCTTAGCAGATCTATTCGCTCTCATCTCGTCTAATTAACCAATTAGAAAGTTAAACTTTCCATTAGGTATGTATTTGAGTCACAGGTCAACAAGAATTGACTATGCTCAAATTCTAATTTCACTAAAAATTTCGACATGACCTATTCATATATAATGTCAGCCACGAGATTCCAACGCGTGAATCTCACTATGTGAACTCGTCTCTCGACTCAAAACTTAACATCTTGACATCTTTTCAACGCAAACCAAACAATTCAAAATCATCAAAACTCTTTATCAGTAAACTATCATTTATACTCGACACCAATTGTTCGAGTGTCAGATACCAACATTTATGTGCGTTAATCATAACTCTCACAACTCACACCATTTAGTCATATCGTATCATCCATCAAAACAAATATAATCAAGTTGTTTTCTAGAAAGTTTTGCTGTTTTTGTGTCATCTTTAAAAATTCATAACAACCAACTCAATCATCATAAACTATCATACCAATTGATCTCAAAAAACTTCATGAAGTGTAGTTCACTCTAAAAATGGTAGTTAACCAAAAAGGTTAAAGGTTTTGGGAGATATTGCTCTTTTAGTGCAGGCTGTCAAAGATTGACAGTTTCTGCCAATTTTGTTTAGGCCATTAGAAACCAAGGCAAACCTTAATAAAATTCCATCAAATTTAATCAGCCAAAACTAAAGGTATCCTTGAAGATTGGTTAAAATTTCACAAGAGAAAACGTTCATATGATCTGCCAAATAAACAATGAAACTCATACACTTTTACTGTTGGAAAAATATGACAGCAGAACAGGGCATTTTTGAAATAATAAACTGCTCTGTTTCAGAGGTCATAAAAATCGAAATCTTATGTTTTTAGAAAAGTATTGAAGTCTAGTTTCGTTTAAAAAAAAACGGTGATGCAAAATCCTTCATGGATTAATAGATATAAACGTTTTTGTGAAGTCTACCAACAGTTGACAGATTCTGTCAAGGATTTTTCAAAATATCTTTAAAATAGCAAACCTCATCCAAAAGACATGAAATTTTGCAGCGACGAAATACACATATCATAGATAAACATACTAAAATTTCAGAGCCATCAAGCAATGAAAACCTCATCGAAACATAAGCTTGAAACTGCTGTAAAATTTTGACAGAATTCCAATTTTAATTTCGTTCAACAATTATCATCCATAAATTGTAAATCAATTAGCATGCTCATGTGATATCGTAGAACACATATACGCAATAATATTCATTATGCAACATCCCAAACTTCACGAATTTAAATAATCATACTCTAAAAACTTATACAATTTTCGTGCTTGAAAAAATACGAATTTAATATATATCGATTCTAGCATACCCCTAAGCACAAATATCAAGTCAAAACGATCAAACAAAAATCGAAAGACAAGCTAATGTGTGAAAAACGGGGCTGCCCTCATGAGTTTCATAGCTACGGTTCATTCCGTTCTTACTCTCTTCATTAAACATGCTCGACATCTACCCAAGAACAACATACTAAAATTTCACGACGATCCGACGTCGTTTCAAAATAAAGTCGAGAATCGACATTTTTCGACGTCGACGAAAATCGAAAAGAAAACCATGAAATCGTAGGTAGAGATGTTACCTACGTAAAAACGTGATCAAAAAGATGATCGGCGCTCGTCTCGGTGCTCAAATCGGAGCTCAAAAGCTTGAAGAAGCTTTAATGGAGGGAGTTGTGTTCTTGGTGTTTGTG